>NC_084561.2:38351323-38408823 GCF_033978685.3 Nerophis lumbriciformis | reverse complement strand
AGGCAACGCTGTTTACGACCCCCTTCCCTTCTAGAAGCAGCTGTGGTCATGTGGTCAGAAAAAAAAGTCTAATAAAGGAGGAGTTGTACAATCTTTCGCCAGAGCGTGCCGGATATTGTACAAGAGTACAGTGTCCCGGCGTCTCTCCTCAATTGAGTCCAAATTGAATTCTGTCTCTGTTTGATTCCTTGCTTCTTGTCTTGTTTAATAGATGTCATCAGTGTTTGAACCTGACAAACACTTTTTGAAACCGATACCGATAATTTCCGATATCACATTTTAAAGCGTTTATCGGCCGATAATACTCTGCTTGCATGTCAGCAGACTGGGGTAGATCCTGCTGAAATCCTATGTATTGAATGAATAGAGAATCCTTTTGAATTGGGAAAATTTCGTTTTTGAATCGAGAATCGCGTTGAATCGAAAAAAAAAAAAGATTTATTATCGAATCGTGACCCCAAGAATCGATATTGAATCGAATCGTGGGACACCCAAAGATTCGCAGCCCTAGTAGATATTATGTGATTGGACCGGCACACAAAGGCAGTGCCTTTAAGGTTTATTGGCACTCTGTACTTCTCCCTACGTCCGTGTACACAGCGGCGTTTTATAAAGTCACACATTTTACTTTTTGAAACCGATAACGATAATTTCCGATATCACATCTTAAAGCATTTAACGGCCGGTAACATCGGCAGTCCGATCTTATCGGACATCTCTAGTTTCAATGGTCCTGGAATGTAATGTTCCTCATTAAAACGAATTGAAATGTCATTATTTTGTTCTAAGTC
Organism: Nerophis lumbriciformis; assembly: GCF_033978685.3. Classification (NCBI taxonomy): domain Eukaryota; kingdom Metazoa; phylum Chordata; class Actinopteri; order Syngnathiformes; family Syngnathidae; genus Nerophis; species Nerophis lumbriciformis. The sequence goes on along the minus strand of NC_084561.2, from coordinate 38,408,032 downwards.
CCCTCAACATTTTACCGTTTTATTAAAAAACAAAAACAAACATCAAGATAAGGAGTATTATTATACTGTATTACAAACAACTACAGAAGTTTTATTGAGTAAAGTATTAATAATGTACAGCCTTTACCTTGAACACCGAACTTTCTCCCGTATCTCCAAACACACCATCAGCAGCTTTTCCGTATTTTCGTGAATAAGCCGTCTCGAAATAACCTTGTGAGTTGGCATTATCGATAAATTCTGTTTGTCATCCGCTTCTTCGTCTCAGCACTTTCTGTCACTTTCTCCGTTTCCCATGGTTGGAAAAACTAAATAGTCTAGCTAGTCACAATAAGAACATTTCAAATCCCGGTTATTTTCACCAAAATAACCACAGTTATCATTAATATCGCAGTGTTGTTCAATGCGCTGTAAAAGTTTGAAATCCTTTAACCAAATTTTGTTTAGAAAATTAATAACTGAATAAACAGGGACAAAATATCGTTCTTTGGCATAATAAACATTGAATATAAATCTGACTTCTTTAGAGATATATTTTTGTGAGTGTTTGAATATGTTTATCTTCTTCCGCCTTTATTTGTAAAGGTTTTAAAATGTTTCTTAATAATGAAATTGTCATGACTTGGTCCGGGGTGTGTGCTTTTCCAGGATGCAACGGAAAGTTGGAATGAAGGTACATGATTTATTATTATCAAAAAAAGGAATAAATGAAAGCGCGCACAGTGGCGGAGAATAAACTATGAAACCAAAAGACTATAGCAAAAAAAGTACAAACAAAAAACACGCACAATGGCGGAGAACAAACTATGAAACCAAAAAGACTATAAATATGGAACAAAAACTTACTTGGCTTGAGGAATTGACATGAAAAGAAGTATCAGGCATGAACAGAGCATAAATGTGTTGAGGTCGTCAGGACGAACAACAGAAAATGAATGAACTTAAATACTATGGACATGATTAGTGAAAGCAGGTGCGTGACACAAAACGTGAAACAGGTGCGTGACGTGACAGGTGAAAACTAATGGTTGCTATGGTGACCAGACAAGGGAGTGAAAAGACAGAAACTAAACAAAACATGACTTAAAACAAAACATGATAATACAGACATGACAGAAATGGGGATAGACGCTAATCTGTCTTGAACTCATGTTGACATTTAAACTAGCCGGCAATTAGCGAGCTAGCTTAAATGCTAACATGAATACAAGAGACATTAGGGGATGGCGTGGCACGGTTGGGAGAGTGGCCGTGCCAGCAACCTGAGGGATCCTGGTTCGATCCACACCTTCTACCAACTGTCGTGTCCTTGAGCAAGACACTTCACCCTTGCTCCTGATCATGGTTAGGGCCTTGCATGGCAGCTCTTGCCATCAGTGTGTGAATGGGTGAATGTGGAAATTGTGTCAAAGCGCTTTTGAGTACCTTGAAGGTAGAAAAGCGCTAAACAAGTATAACCCGTATATTAGCTTGCTTCTCCAGGAAATGAGCAGTGTCACCATGAGTTTTTCAAAGTGCACGATAATGAAAATTTGAAAATGTAATACTAACTGGGTTATCATTATCACGGTAATCGATACATCCCTGCTAGCTGGAGGATCACGCTAACAAGTGATACCAGGTGTTTCGGTCAGATCTTACGGGATTCACTCTGACATTCACCATGCCAACGATCGGTGGGAAAGCTCTCGAGCCAAATTCTTTGCTCGCAACCTAAAGCATAACTGACTTGCTACGCCCCTACTTTTCAGGACTCGGCCTACGGTCTTCAGGACAGGGTCTTCTAAAGCAGTGTTTTTCAACCTTTTTTGAGCCAAGGCACATTTTTTGCGTTGAAAAAATGCGGAGGCACACCACCAGCAGAAATCATTAAAAAACGAACTCAGTTGACAGTAAAAAGTCGTTCTCGCAATTGTTGGATATGACTTTAAACCATAACCAAGCATGCATGACTATAGCTCTTGTCTCAAAGTAGGTGTACTGTCACCATCTGTCTCATCACACCCTGACTTATTTGGAGTTTTTTTGCTGTTTTCCTGTGTGTAGTGTTTTAGTTCTTATCTTGCGCTCCTATTTTGGTGGCTTTTTCTCTTTTTTTGGTATTTTCCTGTAGCAGTTTCGTGTCCTCCTTTGAGCGATATTTCCCGCATCTACTTTGTTTTAGCAATCAAGAATGTTTCAGTTGTTTTTATCCTTCTTTGTGGGGACATTGTTGATTGTCATGTCATGTTCGGATGTACATTGTGTACGCCCGTCTTTGCTCCACAGTAAGTCTTTGCTGTCGTCCAGCATTCTGTTTTTGTTTACTTTGAAGCCAGTTCAGTTTTAGTTTCGTTCTGCATAGCCTTCCCTAAGCTTCAATGCCTTTTCTTAGGGGCACTCACCTTTTGTTAATTTTTGGTGTAAACATTAGATACCTTTTTACCTGCACACTGCCTCCCGCTGTTTCCGACATCTACAAAGCAATTAGCTACCGGCTGCCACCTACTGATATGGAAGAGTATTACACGGTTACTGTGCCGAGCTCTAGACAGCACCGACACTCAACAACAACACATCATTTGCAGACTATAATTACTGGTTTGCAAAAAATATTTTTAACCCAAATAGGTGAAATTAGATAATCTCCCACGGCACACCAAACTGTATCGGCACAGTGGTTGAAAAGGATCCCGAAAACTCGTTTCAAAACCCGTGGAGACCTGGCATCCCGGGCTATAGCTCCCATCTTGACTGCGTTGAAACTTTTAAGAAACATTTGAAAACTTCTCAGTAAAGCTTTTAGTTAATGCACCTTTTAACTATCATTCTTAATCCACTTTGTATCCTTTTTATGATGTTGCCCCTGTTGTTTTAAATTGAATTGTTGCTTTATAAATACAGTTTACTTACTTAACAATGAGCAAACAGTTCGTATCCCAAAACATTGTGAGCTGGGACACTCGTACAGTAGGGAAGGGATTCATTTGGCCCAATTCTTGGGTAATATCTCGCGTGAGAGGAAGTGGGGGAGTGGGGGGAGTTAATCATTTTGCAATGCAGTCTGTTGAAAATAATGGAAATTGCCACTCTACGTAGCAACTGACACAATGGTCAAAGCTAGAATTGCCATATTTTAAGATATTCAACACTCTACTGCCATCTGGTAGCTAAAGTGGACAGTCCCCCCCCCCCTCCCACCCCCAATTCATCACGTTTCATGTGTCAGGTAAACCCCAACGAATCCCCTTCCGACTGTATGCCTCGGTACCGCTGCAACTTCAATGCTCATTCACACCAACAGTTGTACTATTGTGCAGTACATACAGTCGTCCCTCGTTTATCGCTGTTGATTAGTTCCAGTCATGGCTATGATACATTAATTTCGGTGAATTGTTAATTAATAAATATTATAAATCAAATATTTATGCTCGGGCATAAAAAACCATGTAACCCTTGTGTGGTGTTCGGGTCTGTGGGACCCGTTTTCATTTTTTTATTAAAAGAAAAAATGATACAATTAATTAATGTTTCAAACTGAGACTCACTGACTTTGGCTCATTTTCTGTGATGAACATATATCAGAATACATATTTAATGACCACACACCATACACCCCACCCTACACATTTCTATTACATATAAGATGTCCGGGTCCACTGGACCCGGGGCTAATAGAAGTGTGGAAATTGATGTTCTGTGTACCACACACACACACACACACACACACACACACACACACACACACACACACACACACACACACACACACACACACACACACACACACACACACACAGAGCAGGCCTAGACAGGAGGAGGACAGAGTGTAGGTACTAGAGATGCGCGGATAGGCAATTATTTCAACCGCAACCGCATCACAAAAGTCGTCAACCATCCGCATCCACCCGAACTAACATTTAATCAAAACCGCACCCGCCCGTTGTTATATATCTAATATAGACGATGCAAGGCATTAGTGAAGTTATAAAGCTTTTGCCTGTTAAAGAAAGGAGACTGATCCAATTCAGCAGAGACATTCAATGCGTGCCACGCTGTCACGGCCCAGACGCACACCAGTGCGCAATCATCTGGGAGCCGCGCTGAGCGCACCTCCAAGCGCGCTCGCGCCACTCAAACTGCTGCAGGCAGCTGCGTTCCATCTTGTTTTAACATCCTGTGGCACTCTTCTGGGATCACGGCGGACGAAACTGCTCATGCTCAGGGTGTTTGTGGAGATTCGGGGTTTTGCACAAATGTGATGCACCATGTTAGATGTCCCGGTTTTGTGACTGTCGTAGACATAAACAGCGTCGCAGCTCTTGCAAATCACGTAGCCAGCATTACTATCATCCTGATTTACAACCTCATAAAAACGAGTCCACGCTGAACTTTTCTGGCCTTTTTTTCCCCTGGTCTTTAGTATTCCCTTTTTTAGTTTGTCGCGTACCACGTTTGCTGCCGACGTTGCCATCTCTTTTTTTTTTCTTCTTCTGTTGTGGCATATGCTGCAGGTGCCTGCTCGTTTTTCGTATGTGGGTAACAACATTTAACTATGTATATATATTTCCCAATTGGTTTAACTGCCACCCGCCTGAATCTATTTAAAATCAATTTTTTTTTTTATTTCAACCACCCGACCCGACCCGCGGATAAAATCTAATTTTTTTTTATTTCAACCGCCCGACCCGCGGATAATCCGCGGACTCCGCGGTTGTGTCCGCAAACCGCGCATCTCTAGTAGGTACACAGAACATCAGAGGGTCAAATGTGCGAGAAAATGAGAGCAGACAGTGTTGACAAACAATGTCGCAACCTTGTGTGGGAACCGCAGGTGCAAAAACACAAAAGAAGAATCCCTGTGGGATGGCAGAGGAATATTCCATGCAATGTTCATATTGTTGTTACTCAGCCAGCGTTTGTGGGTCTGATGGTACCCGTTGCATTTTGTGGCTTTTAAAGGGGAACATTATCACCAGACCTATGTAAGCGTCAATATATACCTTGATGTTGCAGAAAAAAGACCATATATATTTTTAACCGATTTCCGAACTCTAAATGGGTGAATTTTGGCGAATTAAACGCGACTGTTTTCCGTACCTTGGAGACATCATGCCTCGTCGGTGTGTTGTTGGAGGGTGTAACAACACGAACAGGGACGGATTCAAGTTGCACCAGTGGCCCAAAGATGCGAAAGTGGCAAGAAATTGGACGGAATTTGTTCAAAATACGAGGGTGTGGGGAAAGTCGACAAAAATGGTCAGTCGTTTGTTCCGCACACTTTACCGACGAAAGCTATGCTACGACAGAGATGGCAAGAATGTGTAGATATCCTGCGACACTCAAAGCAGATGCATTTCCAACGATAAAGTCAAAGAAATCTGCCGCCAGACCCCCATTGAATCTGCCGGAGTGTGTGAGCAATTCAGGGACAAAGGACCTCGGTAGCACGGCAAGCAATGGCGGCAGTTTGTTCCCGCAGACGAGCGAGCTAAACCCCCTGGATGTCTTGGCTCACACCGTCCATTATGCCACCGAAGATGATCAAGAGAAGAATATCGACCCTAGCTTCCCTGGCCTGCTGACATCAACTCCAAAACTGGACAGATCAGCTTTCAGGAAAGGAGAGCGGATGAGGGTATGTCTACAGAATATATTAATTGATGAAAACTTTATGAGATCCGCCCGGAGTTCCTTAAGGCTCTGGATGCTGTGGGGCTGTCTTGGTTGACAAGACTCTGCAGCATCGCGTGGACATCGGGGGCGGTACCTCTGGATTGGCAGACCGGGGTGGTGGTTCCTCTCTTTAAGAAGGGGAACCGGAGGGTGTGTTCCAACTATCGTGGGATCACACTCCTCAGCCTTCCCGGTAAGGTCTATTCAGGTGTACTGGAGAGGAGGCTACGCCGGATAGTCGAACCTCGGATTCAGGAGAAACAGTGTGGTTTTCGTCCTGGTCGTGGAACTGTGGACCAGCTCTATACTCTCGGCAGGGTCCTTGAGGGTGCATGGGAGTTTGCCCAACCAGTCTACATGTGCTTTGTGGACTTGGAGAAGGCATTTGACCGTGTCCCTCGGGAGGTCCTGTGGGGAGTGCTCAGAGAGTATGGGGTATCGGACTGTCTGATTGTGGCTGTCCGCTCCCTGTATGATCAGTGTCAGAGCTTGGTCCGCATTGCCGGCAGTAAGTCGGACACGTTTCCAGTGAGGGTTGGACTCCGCCAAGGCTGTTTTTTGTCACCGATTCTGTTCATAACTTTTATGGACAGAATTTCTAGGCGCAGTCAAGGCGTTGAGGGGATCTGGTTTGGTGGCTGCAGGATTAGGTCTCTGCTTTTTGCAGATGTTGTGGTCCTGATGGCTTCATCTGGCCAGGATCTTCAGCTCTCACTGGATCGGTTCGCAGCCGAGTGTGAAGCGACTGGGATGAGAATCAGCACCTCCAAGTCCGAGTCCATGGTTCTCGCCCGGAAAAGGGTGGAGTGCCATCTCCGGGTTGGGGAGGAGACCCTGCCCCAAGTGGAGGAGTTCAAGTACCTCGGAGTCTTGTTCACGAGTGGGGGAAGAGTGGATCGTGAGATCGACAGGCGGATCGGTGCGGCATCTTCAGTAATGCGGACGCTGTATCGATCCGTTGTGGTGAAGAAGGAGCTGAGCCGGAAGGCAAAGCTCTCAATTTACCGGTCGATCTACGTTCCCATCCTCACCTATGGTCATGAGCTTTGGGTTATGACCGAAAGGACAAGATCACGGGTACAGGCGGCCGAAATGAGTTTCCTCCGCCGGGTGGCGGGGCTCTCCCTTAGAGATAGGGTGAGAAGCTCTGCCATCCGGGGGGAGCTCAAAGTAAAGCCGCTGCTCCTCCACATCGAGAGGAGCCAGATGAAGTGGTTCGGGCATCTGGTCAGGATGCCACCCGAACGCCTCCCTCGGGAGGTATTTAAGGCACGTCCAACCGGTAGGAGGCCACAGGGAAGACCCAGGACACGTTGGGAAGACTATATATCCCGGCTGGCCTGGGAATGCCTTGGGATCCCCCGGGAGGAGCTGGACGAAGTGGCTGGGGAGAGGGAAGTCTGGGTTTCCCTGCTTAGGCTGCTGCCCCCGCGACCCGACCTCGGATAAGCGGAAGAAGATGGATGGATGGATGGATGGAACTGATTTTTAATGGTTTTAACCCTTCTGAAATTGTGATAATGTTCCCCTTTAATGCCTCACAATCAAACATTTTTATGTTAAAATACTGAACAGATGTTTATCTTATCCCAATAAACTTCTGTTCAGTATTTTGTGGCATTTTTGAGGTCACAAAATGCAACGGGTCCATCAGACCCACAAACGCTGGCTGAGTAACAACAATATGAACATTACGCAAGGGTTTAAATATGTTTTTAAACATGATGTCCACCCTCCAGACATGAAGGTCTTTATACATAAAGTTGGTATGGTAAATAAGACCCTTTAGTCACCTCTCCACTCATTTAATCCAATATGATAATGTTTCCTGAGGCTGAGCCAATCAGTGGCCACGATACTGAACAGCACGCTGTAAATGGTTTGATCTCCATTAGTGGCCAATACTACGGAAAGTCCTTGTAATTTGAGTTTATTCAGCCATTTTTGGCTTGAAGATTCTGAATTCAGGACCAAAGTGTACATTTTTACAATATGACAACAGAATCAGTGTTTGAATGGTTTCCAGTACTAACAAGATTTCGTCAACGTACCTCTTTTGGCGATTCGGCTTTGATAAACTGTTCGTAAATCTTCTTGGCTTTCGATGACATCCGGAACGAAGACTTGATCTTTTTGTAGTCCTCGCAGACGAGCCAGAACTCAATATTCTCATCGCTGTATTCGGACTTCAGGAAGTTGCGAAACGCCGCCAAACCATCTAAGGTGAAGAAAGAAAAGACAATATTAGACTAGTTAAGATGTATTTTCTTTGGTTCCAAACCCCCCCAACACATACAGCTATACCCTGTAAATGCTTACTCCTACTACCGTATTTTCCGGACTATAAGGCGCACTTAAAATCCTTTTATTCCCTCAAAACTTCACAGTGCGCCTAATAACCTAATGTACGGAAAAATTCTGGTTTTGCTCACCGACCTCGAAGCAATTTTATTTGGTACATGGTGTAGTAATAAGTGTGACCAGTAGATGGCAGTCAAACATACGAGATATGTGGTAAGAGGTATGACGGCAATATGACTCAAGTAAACAACACCGACATTGTATTTGTTCTAGAGATGTCCGATAATGGCTTTTTTGCCGATATTCCGATATTGTCCAACTCTTAATTACCGATTCCGATATCAACCGATACCGATAAATACAGTCCTGGAATTAACACATTATTATGCCTAATTTTGTTGTGATGCCCCGCTGGATGCATTAAACAAAATAACAAGGTTTTCCAAAATAAATCAACTCAAGTTATAGAAAAAAATGCCAACATGGCACTGCCATATTTATTATTGAAGTCACAAAGTGCATTATTTTTTTTAACATGCCTCAAAACAGCAGCTTGGAATTTGGGACATGCTCTCCCGGGGTTGAGGTGGGGGTGGGGGTTAGAGGGTAGTTGGGGTTGTATATTGTAGTGTCCCGGAAGAGTTAGTGCTGCAAGGGTTTCTGGGTATTTGTTCTGTTGTGTTTATGTTGTGTTACAGTGCGGATGTTCTCCCGAAATGTGTTTGTCATTCTTGTTTGGTGTGGGTCCACAGTGTGGCGCATATTTGTAGCAGTGTTAAAGATGTTTATACGGCCACCCTCAGTGTGACCTGTATGGCTGTTGACCAAGTATGCTTTGCATTCACTTGTGTGTGTGAAAAGCCGTAGATATTATGTGACTGGGCCGTGCCTTTAAAGTTTATTGGCGCTCTGTACTTCTCCCTACGTCCGTGTACACAGCGGCGTTTTAAAAAGTCATACATTTTACTGTTTGAAACCGATACCGATAATTTCCGATATCACATTTTAAAGCATTTATAGGCCGATAATATCGGCAGTCAGATATTATCGGACATCACTACTTAAAATCCTTTTTTTCCCCTCAAAATTTGACAGTGCACCTTATGTACGGAATAATTCTGGTTTTGCTCACCGACTTCGAAGCAATTTTATTTGGTACATGGTGTAATGATAAGTGTGACCAGTAGATGGCAGTCAAACATAAGAGATACGTGGTAAGAGGTATGATGGCAATATGACTCAAGTAAAACAACACCAACATTGTATATGTTCCATTGAAAATATAGAACGTTACACACGGCGCTTAAAAATATATCAAAATGTTTTAGTACGACTTTGATAAGCTATGAAGCCGCACCGCTTGGTGGATTGTCGGCGCATTAAACATACGAGTATTATTATGGTGTGTGTATAAGGTAAGACATATTATCTGGCATCTTGTTTGGCAATATTATGCAAAAGCAACTTTTCTTACCTTCTGGTACCTGCTGATGTGTATTTGGGATCTGCATATATCCTGATAAATTGCGCGCTTCCGCCTTTGTAGTCTTTGCCGACAATAGTCGATAGACTTATTATTTTTCTCTATCTTCTTGTTATGTGACATTCATCCTCCGCTGTTGCCATTTCTAATATAAAGTAGTGTAAAGTTCTTACTTATATACGTCAGTAAAGTCGCTATGGAAGCACTAAAACAAACCGGTGTAGTGAGTCTACATTATTCACCCAAGGAACTTTAGTTATTAGAGTTCCGGTCGGACGGTTTTTCCACGGGACACATTTCCAGCCTTGTTGTTGTTTCCGGATGAGTAGATGCTGCTCCGTTATTGATTGAAGTAAAGTCTGAATGTCATTAAAATAGTTATCTTCTTGTTATGGGACATTCATCCTGCACTGTTGCCATTTCTAATATAAAGTAGTGTAAAGTTCTTACTTATATCCGTCAGTAAACTCGCGATGGAAGCGCTAAAACAAACCGGTGTGGTGAGTTTACATTATTCACCTAAGGGACTTTAGTTATTAGAGTTCTGGTCGGACGGTTTTTCACGAGACACATTTCCAGCCTTGTTGTTTCCTGATGAGGAGATGCTAATCCGTTATTGATTGAAGTAAAGTCTGAATGTCATTAAAATAGTTATCTTCTTGTTATGGGACATTCATCCTGCGCTGTTGCCATTTCTAATATAAAGTAGTGTAAAGTTCTTACTTATATCTGTCAGTAAACTCCCTATGAAAGCGCTAAAACAAACTGGTATGGTGAGTTTACATTATTCACCCAAGGAACTTTAGTTATTAGAGTTCCGGTCGGACGGATTTTCACGGGACACATTTCCCGCCTTGGTGTTGTTTCCGGATGAGGAGATGCTGCTCCGTTATTGATTGAAGTAAAGTCTGAATGTCATTAAAATAGTTATCTTCTTGTTATGGGAAATTCCTCCTGCACTGTTGCCATTTCTAATATAAAGTAGTGTACAGTTCTTACTTATATCCGTCAGTAAACTCGCTATGGAAGCGCTAAAACAAACTGGTGTAGTGAGTTTACATTATTCACCCAAGGAACTTTAGTTATTAGAGTTCCGGTCGGACGGTTTTACACGAGACACATTTCCGGCCTTGTTGTTGTTTCCGGATGAGGAGATGCTGCTCCGTTATTGATTGAAGTAAAGTCTGAACGTCATTAAAACAGTTAGCGCCATCTTTTGACACTTCTTCCACTCCAGTGACGTGCAGTCACAAGAGGCAGGTGAGGCGGGGCCTCACCTGCCATCATGGAAAGAAAAAAAATGTAAAAAGAAAAAAAAAAAATTAAATTGTTATATGTATCCAGTGATTATACTATAAAGTTATTTTCCATTTAACTTCACCAGTTTTAGATTATTTTTATTCAAAATCGCTGAATTTTCACATTTGCCGTTCAAATACTGAGAAGAGACGGTGCGGTGAACAGCAGCCAGTTGAGGCACGTCACTCAGTGCCTCAACATGGATTCCGGACTCGGCTAACTGCTGGCCTGCTGTGCAGTGAGACCGTATTGCTATATTAATTATATTATACATTTCCATAGTTTAGTTAGCTGAGGTATATAATGTACAGTGTATTTTGTCAACAACTGTATGTGTGTAAAGTATTTCTTGTGCTGAGCGATCATAAAACGGCTGCAAAAGACGCACTGGCTGAGGCTCCAGTAATCCCGCCTCCTGCACCCCCGCCGTAGAATTGTTTTATCAACTAAAGCCCACACTTAAACTTTCCACGTGCAAGATTGAATCTATTTAAAAAAGTTATTTCATAAGAAGCCAAAAAGTGCAAAAACAATAATGTTCGTGTTGGAGGAGTTGTGAATGACTGCAGGGCCACAACATTAGGTACACCTGCAGACTGCAGGTGTATCTAATTCACAACTCCTCCAACACGAACATTATTGTTTTTGCACTTTTTGGCTTCTTATTAAATAACTTTTGTAACCTATTTTCATGGGCTTTCCTCTTTGTGATGTTAAGTTCCTGTTATGCGCTGTTATACAGTATATGCCTTGAGCTCTTATTTTGAAGGCGCTAAGAGCTGAAGTGATGACACGGAGTGGAGCGGAGGTTTTTGAAAGAAGGTAAATAAAGTGGTCCTCGTGTAAACTGGAGCCTCCGTGTTTGTTATTTTGTAGTTTCATACAGTATAGGCGACATTTATAAACCCTCGGTTACACTTTTTTAAATAGATTCAATCTTGCACGTGGAACGTTTAAGTGAAGTGAAGACTTCATTTATAAGTAAAGGTAAGACCATATTAACGTTTTTTTTATTAAATGTGCTTTTTTGTGTGCTACAGTTTGTATGTGTAAAGTTAAAGTTAAGTTAAAGTACCAATGATTGTCACACACACACTAGGTGTAATGAAATTTGTCGTCTGCATTTGACCCATCCCCTTGTTCACCCCCTGGGAGGTGAGGGGAGCAGTGGGCAGCAGCGGTGCCGCGCCCGGGAATCATTTTTGGTGATTTAACCCCCAATTCCAACCCTTGATGCTGAGTGCCAAGCAGGGAAGAATGCTGGTATGAGCTTTTAAACATAACCCGTTAACTGCTGCCAATCAAATGGTGAATAAGATTCTCTTTAGGGTTCATATGTTTGTAAATCTGACTGTGATGAAGTCAGTGCCTCACCAGCCATCAACCTCACCCCACGTCACTGGTAAACTCGCTATGGAAGCGGTAAAACAAACCGGTGTAGTGAGTCTACATTATTCACCCAAGGGACTTTAGTTATTAGAGTTCCGGTCGGACGTTTTTTTCACGGGACACATTTCCAGCCATGTTGTTGTTCCCTGATGAGGAGATGCTAATCCGTTATTGATTGAAGTAAAGTCTGAACGTCATTAAAACAGTTAGCTCCATCTTTTGACACTTCTTCCACTCCCGTCCTTGCACGCTACACCGCTACGACAAAGATGACGGGGAGAAGACGCTGCCGAAGGCGAGCCACGTAAATAAGACCGCCCACAAAACAACGCATCCAGAAGAGACTGTCAGAAAGCAAAACATCATCTATGCAACATTTTGACCAAAGAACCACCATTACATGTTATGTAGACCACAAAAAGATCGAAAAAAGACCATTCATCGGCAGTGCGCCTTATAATACCGGTGCGCCCTATGGTCCGGAAAATACGGTAACTTCATTCTGTCAGAATGCCAACCTACATTTAGAGTCGAGAAGCCTTTCCAAAGACTGTGACCATTGTTGGGTATCTTCTAAAGTTAGCCTGCTGAGAGAGAGAGAACACGTTACTGTTACTCAGCTGCAATCATATTTGGGTATTTTGACTACTAAAAAACATTTGAGGCTCCTCAAAGAACAGCGGATGACCTTGTTGTTAAAAATCCAGAGACAAATATCAAACCGTGGGGCATGAGGGTGAGCATGCTCTGCCAAAGCAAACACAGTGCATAGTTCATTTGAACCCTTCCATACGGCCATAGATGGAAATGGAAACTAAAATCTATGCAAAACACTCAATAAATCTCCTTACCTCTCAGAGCTGGATGAATGTGAGAACATGCACTGGAGACGGCACATAAAGTTTTTTCCGCTGTGCAGAGATAAAGACAATCATGAACATATATCCCTTCTGGATTGACTCGAGTGAAATTAACTTCAAAGGGAATCAGTCCGAGAACGTGGGGCATGTTATTAAACGCATACCTAGAATAGAAAACGTTAATGAGTTTGATTATTTTTAGAACGTAACCGCCACGTGTTGTTATGTCTGACGCTAAGAAGACAACACATAGAAGTTTGACTCACATGTTCTTGTTTCTCTTCTTGTCATCTCTGTCCATGATGAAGTGCTGTGCGACTGGTTGGATGATTAGGCTGGGCATTGTTTTGTTAGGTCCACACTCTCAGGACCTCGGTCCTTGTCATGCTGCAGCTGAGAGATACTTCCGAGGGTTCCCTGAACCCGGCTTCCTTTTTATACCGAGGTCTCCCGTTGCTATAGGCTGCTGGGACGCATCAGCAGCTCAGCCCCGGACTGGAAGAGGAAGCACCCTTTCCTCCGCCTCCTCCTGTTTCCCCTCTCCAAAACCACATGAAGTCACACTTTGCAGCGTTCTACCCCGATGCCTTTGCTCCATTTCACGGCCGGGTTGACATTACTTTTGGTCGGCGGCACAGACGCAAATGACGGACTGTGATAAGCAAATTGTGACCTTCGCATTAGAGCATACTTGCCAACCTTGAGACCTCCGATTTCGGGAGGGGGGGGCGTGGGGGATGAGGGGCGTGGTTGGGGGGCATGGTTAAGCGGGGAGGAGTATATTTACAGCTAGAATTCACCAAGTCAAGTATTTCATATATATCAATCAATCAATCAATCAATCAATGTTTATTTATATAGCCCTAAATCACAAGTGTCTCAAAGGGCTGCACAAGCCACAACGACATCCTCGGTACAAAGCCCACATAAGGGCAAGGAAAAACTCACCCCAGTGGGACGTCGATGTGAATGACTATGAGAAACCATGGAGAGGACCGCATATGTGGGTAACCCCCCCCCTCTAGGGGAGACCGAAAGCAATGGATGTCGAGTGGGTCTGACATAATATTGTGAGAGTCCAGTCCATAGTGGATCCAACATAATAGTAAGAGTCCAGTCCATAGTGGGGCCAGCAGGACACCATCCCGAGCGGAGACGGGTCAGCAGCGCAGAGATGTTCCCAGCCAATGCACAGGCGAGCGGTCCACCCCGGGTCCCGACTCTGGACAGCCAGCACTTCATCCATGGCCACCGGACCTGTGCCCCCCCCCCCCCCTCCACAAGGAAAAGGGGAGCAGAGGAGAGAAGAAAAGAAACGGCAGATCAACTGGTCTAACAGGGGGGCTATTTAAAGGCTAGAGTATACAAATGAGTTTTAAGATGGGACTTAAATGCTTCTACTGAGGTAGCATCTCTAATTGTTACCGGGAGGGCATTCCATAGTACTGGAGCCCGAATAGAAAATGCTCTATAGCCCGCAGACTTTTTTTGGGCTCTGGGAATCACTAATAAGCCGGAGTTCTTTGAACGCAGATTTCTTGCCGGGACATATGGTACAATGCAATTGACAAGATAGGACGGAGCTAGACCGTGTAGTATTTTATACGTAAGTAGTAAAACCTTAAAGTCACATCTTAAGTGCACAGGAAGCCAGTGCAGGTGAGCCAGTATAGGCGTAATATGATATATATATATATATATATATATAAGAAATACTTGACTTTCAGTGAATTCTAGCCATATATATACATTTATTTTATTATATATATATATATATATATATATATATATATATATATATATAAATAAGAGAAATACTTGAATTTCAGTGTTCATTTATTTACACATATACACACACATAACACTCATCTACTCATTGTTGAGTTAAGGGTTGAATTGTCCATCCTTGTTCTATTCTCTGTCACTATTTTTCTAGCCATGCTGAACACCCTCTCTGATGATGCATTCTGATTCGTCTCCTTGTTGTGTGCGCAGTTGTGCACTGCACTCTTTATAAGCCGTAGATGTTATTGTCACATATGCATGTACAGTAGATGGCAGTATTGCCCTGTTTAAGAGTGTCACAACATTGCTGTTTACGGCAGCCGGACTGCTTTACGGTAGATGAAAACGTGACTGCTGTTGTTGTCTGCTGTTGCCGCGCTGGGAGGACGTTAATGAAACTGCCTAACAATAAACCCACATAAGAAACCAAGAGACTCGCCCTCCATCATTCTACCGTTATAACGTCATTGGGAAGGCACGCTGTTTTATTGTGGGAAAGCGGACGTGAAAACAGGCTGTCGACACGTCACTCAGGAAGAATTTCGGGAGATTTTCGGGAGAAAATTTGTCCCGGGAGGTTTTCGGGAGAGGCGCTGAATTTCGGGAGTCTCCCGGAAAATCCGGGAGGGTTGGCAAGTATGCATTAGAGATGTCCGATAAATGCTTTAAAATGCACTTAGTTGGGAGACGGTAGCTAATTGCTTTGTAGATGTCGGAAACAGCGGGAGGCAGGGTGCAGGTAAAAAGGTATCTAATGCTTACACCAAAAATAAACAAAAGGTGAGTGCACCTAAGAAAAGGCATTGAAGCTTAGGGAAGGCTATGCAGAACGAAACTAAAACTGAACTGGCTACAAAGTAAACAAAAACAGAATGCTGGACGACAGCAAAGACTTACTGTGGAGCAAAGACGGATATACATCCGAACATGACATGACAATCAACAATGTCCCCACAAAGAAGGATCAAAACAACTGAAACATTCTTGATTGCTAAAACAAAGTAGATGCGGGAAATATCGCTCAAAGGAAGACATGAAACTGTTACAGGAAAATACCAAAAAAAAGAGAAAAAGCCACCAAAATAAGAGCGCAAGATAAGAACTAAAACAGTACACACAGGAAAACAGCAGAAAAACTCCAAAAAAGTCAGGGTGTGATGTGACAGGTGGTGACAGTACACCTACTTTGAGACAAGAGCTATAGTGATGCATGCTTGGTTATGGTTTAGAGCAGACCTGGGCATTCTGCGGCCCACGGGCTACATCCGAACCTTTGTGCATCCCTGGCCAATAATAAATTACAAAATACATTTTTAAAAGTATCTATGTCGAGTGTGCAATACAACGGTGCTGCTTTTGTTTTGAAAAGCGTTATTTGTATTACTTCCGTGTGGACGTATGCGCGTGGGCGATTGTGAGTGAATGTGAACAGCGGCAATCACAAATTACAAAATAAAGTTTGAAAAACATCTATGTCGTGCGCGCGATACAACTGTGCTGCTTTTATTTTGAAAAGTGTTATTTATAGGCGTGTGTCCGGGTGTAACCTGTGAGTGAAGGTGCACAGCGACAAGTGATGCACGGTTTACCCCCCGAGATGCTAAAAAGAGAAAAGTTGATGAGGAATGGTGTGTTTTCAACAAGACATGGACTCATACTTGCCAACCTTGAGACCTCCGATTTCGGGAGGTGGGGGGGGGGGGGTGTGGTTGGGTGCGTGGTTAAGAGGGGAGGGGTATATTTACAGCTAGAATTCACCAAGTCAAGTATTTCTTATAAATGTATATATATATATATATATATATATATATGTATGTGTGGGAAAAAAATCACAAGACTATTTCATCTCTACAGGCCTGTTTCATGAGGGGGGGTACCCTCAATCATCAGGAGATTTAAAAAAAAAAAATAAAATAAAATAAAATCTCCTGATGATTGAGGGTACCCCCCCTCATGAAACAGGCCTGTAGAGATGAAATAGTCTTGTGATTTTTTTCCCCACACATACAAATATTGCGCTCTACTACGGTATCGAGCACTATTTTTTGGATAACCTTATTAAGACATATATATATATATATATATATATATATATATATATATATATATATATATATATATATATATATATATATATATATATACATACATATATATATATATATATACATACATATATATATATATATATATATATATATATATATATATATATATATATATATATATATATATATATATATATATACATAAGATAAATACTTTAATTTCAGTGTTCATTTATTTACACATATACACACACATCACACTCATCTACTCATTGTTGAGTTAAGGGTTGAATTGTCCATCCTTGTTCTATTCTCTGTCACTATTTTTCTAACCATGCTGAACACCCTCTCTGATGATGCATTCTGCTTCATCTCCTTGTTGTGTGCGCAGTTGTGCATTCTCCAAAAGCCCTAGATGTTATTGTCACATATGCATGTACAGTAGATGGCAGTATTGTCCTGTTTAAGAGTGTCACAACATTGCTGTTTACGGCAGACAAACTGCTTTACGGTAGACGAAAACGTGACTGCTGTTGTTGTGTGCTGTTGCCGCGCTGGGAGGACGTTAATGAAACTGCCTAACAATAAACCCACATAAGAAACCAAGAACTCGCCCTCGATCATTCTACAGTTATAACGTGATTGGGCAGGCACGCTGTTTATATTGTGGGAAAGCGGACGTGAAAACAGGCTGTCGACACATCACTCAGGTCCGCATGGAGCTGGAGGGGGTGTGGCCTCCAGATCTGCCTGAATTTCGGGAAATTTTCGGGAGAAAATTTGTCCCGGGAGGTTTTCGGGAGAGGCGCTGAATTTCGGGAGGGTTGGCAAGTATGCATGGACTGCCAAGTATTTCTTTACAGAAATTAAAGGTAAAGCCGTGTGCTTAATTTGTGGTACACAGGTTGCTGTGTTTAAAGAATATAATTTGAATCGCCACTACACGACGAAGCAGGAGGAAAAATACCGGAATCTGTCTGATGAAGCGCGCGGAAGGGAGGCTGATGGTTGATGGTAAAACTGCAAACCCAACAAGGACTTTTTGCCAAATTTCACACCCCCAGAGATGCAGCCGTCAGGACAAGTTTCGTCATTTCTCACAAAATCGCCAGAAAAAGTAAGGCGTTTTCTGACGCAGCTTCAGCTGAAGAACAGAACGGCCGACTTTGACTGTTTTTCGCTGGCTTTGGATGAGAGCTGTGATGTACGTTAACACCGCCCAGCTGCTCATCTTCTTATGTGGGATAACTACTGACTTTCAAATCATGGAAGAGCTGGCAGCCATGCAGTCAATTAAAAAGGGACAACCACAGGTAATGACTTGTTCACATAGGTAAATGCGTGTTTGGACATGTTAGGACTGAATTGGGACAAGCTGGCAGGTGCGACAACAGATGGTTGTCCAAATCTGACGGGGAAAAATGTTGGACTTTTAAAGAGGATGCAGGATACACTTTAAATTGACATTTTTGCATTGTATTATACCGTATTTTCCGCACCATAAGCCGCCCTGGGTTATAAGCCGCGCCTTCAATGAACGGCATATTTCAAAACTTTGTCCACCTATAAGACGCCCCGTGTTATAAGCCGCATCTAACTGCGCTAAAGGAATGTCAAAAAAACAGTCAGATAGGTCAGTCAAACTTTAATAATATATTAAAAACCAGCGTGATGTGGGCGCGCATGGAGTCGTATATCAACATGGACGGAGCTGCGTAAAAAAGCCACCCGACCTCTTCGCGTAAACTTCCCTTAACCACTCGCTCATCTTTTCTTCATCCATCCATCCCTTCGAGTTAGCTTTTATGATGACGCCGGCTGGAAAGGTCTCTTTTGGCAAGGTCTTCCTTTTGAATATCACCATGGGTGGAAGTTTCTGGCCATTAGCATGGCAAGCTAGAACCACAGTGAAGGACGACTTCTCATTCCCTGTGGTGCGAATATTCACCGTACGTGCTCCCGTTGTATCCACAGTGCGGTTCACAGGAATATCAAAAGTCAGTGGAACCTCGTCCATGTTGATAATGTTCTCTGGCCGGATCTTTTTTTCAGCTATCTTGTTTTTACAATATGCACGGAAAGTAGCCAGCTTTTCTTGAAAGTCTTTAGGCAGTTGCTGTGAAATAGTAGTCCGTGTGCGGATGGAGAGATTGCGTCTTTTCATGAACCGGAAACCTGTCGCTTAGTAGGAGCCATTTTGTGGTCTTTACAGATGTAAACACACAAAGGAAATGAAACGTAATATCCGCGCGCTTCTTTTTCTTCTTCTACGCGGGCGGGTGGTTGCTTACAGTAGAAGAAGAAGCGCATCCTGTTCTATGGGGGCGGGTGCTTACCTTGGCGGTTGCTTGCGTAGAAGAAGAAGCACTTCCTCTTCTACGGGGAAAAAAGATGGCGGCTGTTTACCGTAGTTGCGAGACCGAAACTTTATGAAAATGAATCTTAATATTAATCCATATATAAAGCGCACCGGGTTATAAGCCGCACTGTCAGCTTTTGAGTAAATTTGTGGTTTTTAGGTGCGGCTAATAGTGCGGAAAATACGGTACATCAGGAAGTGTAGTGTAAGACAGTGTTAAAAATAAAACCATCAAAGGCAATCTGCTTTTGGCATAAAGTAAAGTTAGGTTAAATGAAAGTATTATTATTATTATTATTATTTATTATTATTATTATTATTATTATTATTATTATTTATGTTACGATATATAAAAAATAATATTGAGCAAAATTTAATTGAAATATTTATATGCTGAGACGAAGAAGCGGATGACAAACAGAATGTATCGATAATGCCAACTAAAGAGGTTATTTCGAGACGGCTTAACCACGAAAATACGGAAAAGCTGCTGATGGTGTGTTTGGTGATACGGGAGAAAGTTCGGTGTTCAAGGTAAAAGGCTGTACATTATTAATACTTTACTCAATAAAACTACTGTAGTTGTTTGTAATACAGTATAATAATACTCCTTATCTTGATGTTTGTTTTTGTTTTTTAATAAAAAAGGTAAAATGTTGAGGGGACTTACAACAAAATAATGACATTTCAATTCATTTTAACGAGGAACATTACATTCCAGGACCATTGAAACTAGAGATGTCCGATAATATCGGACTGCCGATGTTACCGGCCGATAAATGCCTTAAAATGTGATATCGGAAATGATCGTTATCGGTTTCAAAAAGTAAAATGTATGACTTTTTAAAATGCCGCTGTGTACACGGACGTAGGGAGAAGTACAGAGCGCCAATAAACCTTGAAGGCACGGCCCAGTCACATAATATCTACGGCTTTTCACACACACACAAGTGAATGCAAGGCATACTTGATCAAAAGCCATACAGGTCACACTGAGGGTGGCCGTATAAACCACTTTAACACCGTTACAAATATGCGCCACACTGTGAACCCACACCAAACAAGAAAGACAAACACATTTCGCACCGTAACACAACATAAACACAACAGAACAAATACCCAGAAGCCCTTGCAGCACTAACTCTTCCGGGACGCTACAACATACACGCCCCCGCTACCCCCTACCCCCCCACCCCACCCCACCTCAACCTCCTAATGCTCTCTCAGGGAGAGCATGTCCCAAATTCCAAGCTGCTGTTTTGAGGCATGTTAAAAAAAAATAATGCACTTTGTGACTTCAATAATAAATATGGCAGTGCCATGTTGGCATTTTTTTTCTCCATAACTTGAGTTAATTTATTTTGGAAAACCTTGTTACATTGTTTAATGCATCCAGCAGGGCATCACAACAAAATTAGGCATAATAATGTGTTCATTCCACGACTGTATGTATCGGTATCGGTTGATATCGGAATCGGTAATTAAGAGTTGGACAATATCGGCAAAAAAGCTATTATCGGACATCTCTTGTTGTGACGATACCAATATTTTGGTACCGGTACTAACATTATTTTGATACTTTTCGGTACTTTTCTAAATAAAGGGCACCACAAAAAAAAAATGCATTATTGGCTTTATTTTAACAAAAAAATTTAGGGTACATTAAACATATGTTTCTTATTGAAGTTAAGTCCTTAAATAAAATAGTGAACATACAAGACAACGTGTCTTTTATTAGTAAGTAAGCAAACAAAGGTTCCTAATTAGTCTGCTGACATATGCAGTAACATATTGTATCATTTATCATGTGTTAATTCCACGACTGCATATATCGGTATCGGTTGATATCGGAATCGGTAATTAAGAGTTGGACAATATCGGAATATCGGATATCGGCAAAAATGTGGTTAACACAGAGTTCGTACGGGTGCTTAAAAACCTTGAAAATACTTGGATTTTAATGTTGCGTTTTCAAGGTTTGAAAAACGCTTGAATTTTGGGTGAAGTGCTTGGAAATGTTCATCATATTTCTCGGCAGTCTGACTCCATGGGCAAAAATAAAAATACGTTTCCTTCAAAATGAAAGCTTGATCTGTTGGCTTTGCACGAGCCCTTACATTAGGTCAGTGTTTTTCAACCACTGTGCCACGGCACAGTGTGCCGTGAGATACGGTCTGGTGTGCCGTGGGAGATAATCTAATTTCACATATTTGGGTTAAAAACATTTTTTTGCAAACCAGTACTGTATTTTTCGGACTATACGTCGCACTTTTTTCATAGTTCCGACTTATACTCAGGAGCGACTTATGTGTGAAATTATTAACACATTACCGTAAAATATCAAATAATATTACTTAGCTCATTCACGTAAGAGACTAGACGTATAAGATTTCATGGGATTTAGCGATTAGGAGTGACAGATTGTTTGGTAAACGTATAGCATGTTCGATATGTTATAGTTATTTGAATGACTCTTACCATAATATGTTACATTAACATACCAGTTGGTTATTTATGCCTCATATAACGTACACTTACTCAGACTGTTGTTCACTATTCTTTATTTATTTTAAATTGCCTTTCAAATGTCTATTCTTGGTGTTGGGTTTTATCAAATCAATTTCCCCCAAAAATGTGACTTACATATGTTTTTTTCCTTCTTTATTATCAATCAATCAATCAATGTTTATTTATATAGCCCTAAATCACAAGTGTCTCAAAGGGCTGCACAAGCCACAATGACATCCTCGGTACAAAGCCCACATACGGGCAAGGAAAAACTCACCCCAGTGGGACGTCGATGTGAATGACTATGAGAAACCTTGGAGAGGACCGCATATGTGGGTAACCCCCCCCCCTCTAGGGGAGACCGAAAGCAATGGATGTCGAGTGGGTCTGACATAATATTGTGAGAGTCCAGTCCATAGTGGATCCAACATAATAGTAAGAGTCCAGTCCATAGTGGGGCCAGCAGGACACCATCCCGAGCGGAGACGGGTCAGCAGCGCAGAGATGTTCCCAGCCGATGCACAGGCGAGCGGTCCACCCCGGGTCCCGACTCTGGACAGCCAGCACTTCATCCATGGCCACCGGACCTGTGCCCCCCCCCCCCCTCAAGGAAAAGGGGAGCAGAGGAGAAAAGAAAAGAAACGGCAGATCAACTGGTCTAACAGGGGGGCTATTTAAAGGCTAGAGTATACAAATGAGTTTTAAGATGGGACTTAAATGCTTCTACTGAGGTAGCATCTCTAATTGTTACCGGGAGGGCATTCCATAGTATGCATTTTCGGCCGGTGCGACTTATACTCCGGAGCGACTTATACTCCGAAAAATACGGTAATTATAGTCTGCAAATGATGTGTTGTTGTTGAGTGTCGATGCTGTCTAGCACTCAGCAGAGTAACCGTGTAATACTCTTCCTATGCATAAACCAAAAATAAACAAAAAGTGAGTGCCCCTAAGAAAAGGCATTGAAGCTTAGGGAAGGCTATGCAGAACGAAACTAAAACTGAACTGGCTACAAAGTAAACAAAAACAGAATGCTGGACGACAGCAAAAACTTACTGTGGAGCAAAGACGGGCGTCCACAATGTACATCCGAACATGACATGACAATCAACAATGTCCCCACAAAGAAGGATAGCAACAACTTAAATAATCTTGATTGCTAAAACAAAGTGAATGTGGGAAATATAAGACATGAAACTACTTTGAGACAAGAGCTATAGTGATGCATGCTTGGTTATGGTTTAAAGTCAAATCCAACAATTGCGACAACGACTTTTTACCGTCAACTGAGTTTCGTTTTTAATGATTTCTGCTGGTTTTTTCAATGCAAAAAAATGTGCCTTGGCTCAAAAAAGGTTGAAAAACACTACATTAGGTTGTTGTCATTGGGGGCTCTGTGTCGCCCCCAAGAGGACGGTGCTCCATCGTGCGGGGGAAGTTGTCGTTTTAATGACCAATGTATGGAAAATGACAAATACAAACTTTGGATAAAACGTGGACCAAATCCACGTTTAGCCAGTTGCAAAGTATGCAAAATGGAAATCCAGCTTTTCGTAATGGGAAAGTCGGCTCTCTCGAGTCACATGAAAGGTAAGTCACAGAAATTACTAGCCCTACAAGTTAACTAACGTTCACTAAAGTTTTGTTTTCTAACCTTCTGGTTAGTGTTGTAACGATACCAATTTTTTTTTAATTTCGATACTTTTTTGGTACTTTTCTAAATAAAGGGCACCACAAAAAATTGCGTTATTGGCTTTATTTTAACAAAATATCTTAGGGTACATTAAACATATGTTTCTTATTGCAGTTAAGTCCTTAAATAAAATAGTGAACATACTAGACAACTTGTCTTTTATTAATAAGTAAACAAACAAACTCCTAATTTAGTTTGCTGACACATGCAGTAACATATTGTGTCATTTATCTACCTATTATTTTGTCAACATTATTAAGGACAAGTGGTAGAAAATCAATTATTAATCTACTTGTTTATTTGCTGTTAATATCTGCTTACTTTCTCTTTTAACATGTTCTATCTACACTTCTGTTAAAATGTAATAATCACTTATTCTTCTCTTCTTTGATACTTTACATTAGTTTTGGATGATACCACAAATTTGGGTATCAATCTGATACCAAGTATTTACAGGATCATACAAACCCCGTTTCCATATGAGTTGGGAAATTGTGTTAGATGTAAATATAAACGGAATACAATGATTTGCAAATCCTTTTCAACCCATATTCAATTGAATGCACTACAAAGACAACATATTTGATGTTCAAACTCATATAAACGCAAATAATAATTAACTTAGAATTTCATGGCTGCAACACGTGCCAAAGTAGTTGGGAAAGGGCATGTTCACCACTGTGTTACATGGCCTTTTCTTTTAACAATACTCAGTAAACATTTGGGAACTGAGGAGACACATTTTTGAAGCTTCTCAGGTGGAATTATTTCCCATTCTTGCTTGATGTACAGCTTAAGTTGTTCAACAGTCCGGGGGTCTCCGTTGTGCTATTTTAGGCTTCATAATGCGCCACACATTTTCAATGGGAGACAGGTCTGGACTACAGGCAGGCCAGTCTAGTACCCCGCACTCTTTTACTATGAAGCCACGTTGATGTAACACGTGGCTTGGCATTGTCTTGCTGAAATAAGCAGGGGCGTCCATAGTAACGTTGCTTGGATGGCAACATATGTTGCTCCAAAACCTGTATGTACCTTTCAGCATTAATGGCGCCTTCACAGATGTGTAAGTTACCCATGTTTTGGGCACTAATACACCCCCATACCATCACAGATGCTGGCTTTTCAACTTTGCGCCTATAACAATCCGGATGGTTCTTTTCCTCTTTGGTCCAGAGGACACGACGTCCACAGTTTCAAAAAACTATTTGAAATGTGGACTCGTCAGACCACAGAACACTTTTCCACTTTGTATCAGTCCATCTTAGATGAGCTCAGGACCAGCGAAGCCGACGGCGTTTCTGGGTGTTGTTGATAAACGGTTTTCGCCTTGCATAATAGAGTTTTAACTTGCACTTACAGATGTAGCGACCAACTGTAGTTACTGACAGTGGGTTTCTGAAGTGTTCCTGAGCCCATGTGGTGATATCCTTTACACACTGATGTCGCTTGTTGATGCAGTACAGTCTGAGGGATGGAAGGTCACGGGCTTAGCTGCTTACGTGCAGTGATTTCTCCAGATTCTCTGAACCCTTTGATGATATTACGGACCGTAGATGGTGACATCCCTAAATTCCTTGCAATAGCTGGTTGAGAAAGATTTTTCTTAAACTGTTCAACAATTTGCTCACGCATTTGTTGACAAAGTGGTGACCCTCGCCCCATCCTTGTTTGTGAATGACTGAGCATTTCATGGAATCTACTTTTATACCCAATCATGGCACCCACCTGTTCCCAATTTGCCTTGTTACCTGTGGGATGTTCCAAATAAGTGTTTGATGAGCATTCCTCAACTTTATCAGTATTTATTGCCACCTTTCCCAACTTCTTTGTCACGTGTTGCTGGCATCAAATTCTAAAGTTAATGATTATTTGCAAAAAAAATAAATAATGTTTATCAGTTTGAACATCAAATATGTTGTCTTTGTAGCATATTCAACTGAATATGGGTTGAAAATTATTTGTAAATCATTGTATTCCTTTTATATTTACATCTAACACAAATGTCCCAACTCATATGGAAACGGGGTTTGTACATTGGTCATATTCAAAGTCCTCATGTGTCCAGGGACATATTTCCTGAGTTTATCAACATAATATACATTTGGTTACTGAGGTGTTGTGAAACAAACAAAGTATTTTCCTTTAATGCATTATCCTTACATTAATGTGGAACAGTTTTGTTAATAAATGAGTGAAATTGACTTTTTGAGGGTGCGTGTATTTATATCTGTCATGATCTGTGGTCCGGATCATGTTTTTGTTATTTTCTGTTAGTTTTGGACTCTTGTTTGGTTTAGGTTGCCATGGTTACTTATTGTTTTCACCTGCCTCTGGTGTTCGGGACGCTCACCTGTCTCTAATCAGAGGCATTATTTAAGCCTGCCTTTGCCAGTCAGTCGGCCTGGCGTCATTGCAACCTACTAGTAAGTCTTGTTTGTTCCATGCCATAGTTTATGCTAGTTGTTTGCCTCATGCCTGGACTACGTAAGTCTTAGTTGTTTCATACCACAGTTTCGTGTTTGTTTCATGCAATGCCATAGTTTATGCTAAGTGTTTACCTCATGCCTTGCCAAGTAAGTCATGTTTGTTTCATGCCACACTTTCGTGTTTGTTCCATGCCATAGTTTATGCTGTTTGTCTCATGCCACAGTTTCGTGTTTGTTCCACGCCATAGTTTATGCTGTTTGTCTACCTAATGCCTTGCCAATATTTCTTGAGAAGATTAAAATATGTTCTTACCTGCAAGTCCTGTCCGGAGTGATATGTTTGCATCTCGGGGAAACAAACCTCGCAGCAAGCTGCGACCCCTCCCGTCATGACAATATCACATTATGCAGTTTACAAGCACCAATACGGTGTGAATCAATCCGTGCTGTTCGATGTCATTGAGTGCTGTAAGTAAGAAAAAGAACAATACATTTGTAAATCAACACAAATGGGGACACGTTTGCAAACACCAATGACATTGAATAGTCACACCACTTCATTTTCTATGCCCCATTCAGTTAATGATAACTGCTGGTTCAATGTTCGGCTTAGGTTTTAGCAGATTTTCCGTATTTTTCCTATAGACAGCATTTGGTGACCTCAAACAACAAGGCTATGGATCCATTCACACTGGTTTTTGCCTTTTGAAGGGTACTGGAAAAACTGGACAATTGTTAAAAAGTGCTTGAATTTGGCCACGGAAACGGTGTACGAACCCTGTTAATAGTCCCGCTGTTTTCACGTTTTCTTGTTATGATCCGCTGCTCGGATCATAGTCTATTTAAGTTTTTCGAGTCACTTGTCTTTCCTGTTAGTTTTGGACTCCTTTAGTTCCTGTTTATGCACCTCTGAGTTTGTTACCATGGCTAGGTATTAGTTTCACCTGCCTCTTGTGTTCGGGACGCGCACCTGTTTGTAATCAAGAGACATTATTTAAGCCTGCCTTTGCCAGTCAGTCGGTCTAGCTTCTTTGTTTGCGTCATGCTACTGTTACGTAAGTTTTGCTTGTCTCCTAGCCCCTGCTAGTGATCTCTAGTCTGTGCTAAGTACAAACCCCGTTTCCATATGAGTTGGGAAATTGTGTTAGATGTAAATATAAACGGAATACAATGATTTGCAAATCCTTTTCAACTCATATTCAACTGAATGCACTACAAAGACAAGATATTTGATGTTCAAACTCATAAACTTTATTTTGCTTTTGCTAATAATAATTAACTTAGAATTTCATGGCTGCAACACGTGCCAAAGTAGTTGGGAAAGGGCATGTTCACCACTGTGTTACATCACCTTTTTCATTTCTGAAACAAAATTTGGACAACCATTTAATGACACTTTTGTAAAACGACAATAGGACTCCTGCTGAACAAAGGTGTTAGCATTATGCTAAAAACATGCTAAACGCGAACGAAAGGCTAAAATTCTGCTTCCGGTTCAATTTGTCATCACACAGATAAACACATATGTTTGCATTTTGAATGAACATAATCGATGTTTGTGTTTATCTGGAGAAATACAAATCAACAAAAGGAAAATCGCACAAAATAAAAAAATTTTGGGCAATATTTTAATGAAAATCAACCCTTTTTTGTTTGTCTTAAAATCTGCCATATATAATAAGAATCAAACAACGGCCCTAGTTTAGTTTTTTGATTTGCATTTCCAGAGGTGTGGACTCGAGTCACATGACTTGGACTCGAGTCAGACTCGAGTCATGAATTTGATGACTTTAGACTCGACTTGACAAAATGTGAAGAGACTTGCAACTCGACTTAGACTTTAACATCAATGACTTGTGACTTCACTTGGACTTGAGCCTTTTGACTTGACATGACTTGACATGACTTGCCACTTTCCCCAAAATCCAAAGCTTAAAAAGTTATTTGGGAGCGCTCCGTATTTTTCATTTTCTTCGTCTGTCTATCAGCGTGTTATTCCTGTCAGCTGGTGTGGTCTCAGTACAACAGCCAATCAAATTAGAATACGTTGTTTTCATCACACAGCTTTCATCCAATCAAATTGCAGGACAACCAATGAACAAGAGTTGGTCCAACAACGTGCCAGTGATAAACAATTATGTTAAAGTTGGTTTCGTTCGGGTATAAAAACTACGACTTGGTCAACAAAAAACGAATTCCATCCATCCATTTTCTACCGCTTATTCCCTTTGGGGTCGCGGGGGGCGCTGGAGCCTATAATCACGCAGTTCGAATATTACAGACGGAGACGCAACAACTTCCAACTTCGTTCGACATTTGAAGTTGCACAAAGAAGGGTAAGTTTTGAATGTAAGATAACGTTTATTGGCTAAGTAACGTGACTTGTATTTGCTGTGTAGTTAAATCAGTGAGGCTGCAAACTCACTGCTAACGTTATAACCATAGACATCTTATAAGTAGACGCAGCATAGAGCGCTACTGCCTACTGGCGCAGACGAGGCGCGGGGCCGCCATCTTGGAGTGGTGATCCGCTCCACTCAGTGCAATTCATTTGGCAGGAGCAATGAACTGTCAGCGCATTTAATTCATTTTACCTCACTGAATACCACTGATTTTCACGCGCTTTTTTGTCATACGTGTGTAACAGACACATGTTTTGGCGTGTTTTATTATTCATAGTTTGCTTAACAGTAATATAATATTCTTATACGCTATAAGTGACCAGACGTCCGAGATCAAAACTGGGAATATAATCCCAGAGAAGGGGGAAAAAAACGGTAAACTATTTTTAAGTTGAAGAAACAATATGATTAGGTTATATATACATATGTGTGTATCCTACATAAACAATGTATGAATACATTAGATATCTATATATCTTAGGGACCTATAGACTGTATCTCTGTTGCTTCAGCAGCAGAGAGTTTATTCTGTCTTGACACTTTGTATTGATATTTTCTATTACATTCTTCCCTTAAATGATAATGTTTGCAGTGATTGTTTTATATGTATTATTTTATGTAAGTCGCTTTGGATAAAAGCGTCTGCCAAATACTTAAACATATATAAACACCTGAAAGTCTTCATATCAGCTAAAACCACCAATCTGTTTCACTGGATTCAGAATAAAACCAAATTCTGTTTAACCCAACAATGTTAGTATTTGAATATTGTTACTTGAAGACTGATTCCTGGTTACAATTATACTGTTAAGAAAGTATTGTCTTATACTTTGCCTAAAATGAGAATGCATCATAATCAGTAGTGGCTGGTGAATTTTGTTTTAGGTGGGGCTGAAAGTTTGTAAACCAAACACCTGTAGGGGCGTCATCCTCCCCCAGAAGATTTCTTTGTGATTTTCACATACAAATATTGAAGATCTTTGATCCTTCTCAACTCTGTGGTAATATTATTTTCATAAAATACAACCAATAGTACGTTAATGTTAAATCTTACTTGTGAAAAGTAATCCCCCGATTCCTATTTTCAACAGTCCGCTCATTTGAGCAGGAAAACGCTGAAGACCATCTTTGTTTTCTACCTTTCAACTGTCAGTTTAGGCTGCTCGCCGGCTCCTCATCCGCACTTCAAGATGGCGGGCAAATTGCTCACGTCACAGCAACCAATGCTGCGTCTACTTATAAGATGTCTATGGTTATAACGTCATTGCAAACACGGCAATCTGTTGCGTCCACTGCAGTTTGCTACCTTATTCATACTTTTTGTCAAGTGATTTTTTTTTAAGCAGGGTTTCATGAGGTACCTATACATAACGTTACATTAGTCAATGTATCACACACAGTAACGTAACGTTAGTCAATGTATCACACACAGTAACATTACGTTAGTCAATGTATCACACACAGTAACGTAACGTTAGTCAATGTATCACACACAGTAACGTAACGTTAGACGGCAGTCAGCAGCACCGCGTATTTTAGCCACCTACAAAAAGACAAACATAGTCAAATAAAGGTCAGTTAAAATGTATGCTATATTAAGAATATGTGTACATATTGCATAGGGTCCTGACATCTAAAAAGTACAACTCTGTTCATTGTTATGTTCATATATTTGTTATGTTTTTCATGTGTACGCACACATAAACACACATACAGTATGAGATGAGATCAATGAGATAAGGTAAGAACAGGATAGAAACTGCTGTGGAACTAGTTACAATGCAATATGCCATGGAAATACAATGTTAACACTTTTGTGCAAATAAGTACAGTTGCACTTGTTTTTTTCAAATGTGTTTATTCTGTAAAGGAATGAGTTACATGTTTAAAATTACTGGTTAATAGTGCTATTTTGAAGTGCAATGTCAGCACTATCTTTTTCCCTGCAATTTCAAATGCACTTGTTTTAATAAATAAATACAGCGTTTTAAAAGCATACACAATCTGTGTAAATATATTAGTCTGTGGTTAAATGACTTGAAAGGACTTGAAACTCAAAATGCAGGACTTGGGACTTGACTTGAGACTTTCCAGTCTTGACTTTGGACTTGACTCGGACTTGCCCTGTCTTGACTCGGGACTTGACTCGAGACTTGAGGGTAAAGACTTGAGACTTACTTGTGACTTGCAAAGCAATGACTTGGTCCCACCTCTGTGCATTTCAGAGTTCGAAATCGAATGAACGGGAGGTACACGGACCATTTTGTGTATGTTTTAAATACATATTATTCTTATTTGTATATTTTAATCCGTAGTTGTGATGCACAAAGTTCTTTTAGGTGAGGGGAAATTCAAAATAGTGTATATACATCTATAAATAAAATATATATTGCTGGGATGGGGACATCTGAATTGTTTAGTGCTACTAGGACAGTAATTGTTTACTTTGTAAAAACAAGTTACTTCTTGAAAAAAAAAAAACAGAAAAAAATGACAAGCCAATGTTTTGAATGGCTCTTTGAAAGGAACAGTTCCTTAATTTCCATGGCCATAAATCCCATCTCTGGTGACCAATGTAGTTAAAGAATGAATGAAGAGAATGAAGTGTTTCATAAAGAAAAACAATATTCCTTGGTCTGGTTAGTTAAATGTGTTATTAAGATATTATTACACATATATTATTTTTTCCACCAAAATTCATCTATTTATTCTTCTTCTTCTTCTTCTTCTCCAGATTTTGGCGCGCTCTACCTTCCAAATTTTTCATCCGATTCAAACCGTTCCAACTTCAAACTGTTCAGTCTATTCAGGAATCGCAGGCTTTCCCTTGACAAATTTCAAAAATTCCCAGATTTCACCAAATTTCAGGTTTTCCGGGAAATATTTCCCATTCAAAATGAATTGGCCATTTTTCAAACTTCCAGCATTTCCACATTTTTCAACCGATTCAAGCCATTCCACCTTCAACACATTTCACCATCCTGGAAATTCAAACTTCCCCTTTTCCAACTTCCAAAAAATTCCAGGATTTTCAGGAATTCCTGCTTTTCCAAAGCCCTATTTCCACCTTTTTTTCTGGCGACTACCCCTTCCACATTTTTCAACGCATTTCAACCGTTCCACCATCAAAACATTCCTCTTAATTAGGACAAAAAACAGTGCTTTTTTGAACTGGAAAAATTCCCGTTTTTCCAAAAATTCCAGGAACTCCATAATACCATTTCTCAATTCAACATGTTACTACTTCAACATTTCTCGACCGATTCGAAAAATGCCAATACCAACCTCTTCAACTCATTCTGACCATTGAAGTTTTTTTTTACCATTTTCAATAAAATTCGGGGATCGCGGGCTTTCCCTTGACGAATTCCAAAAATTCCCAGATTTCCCAGAATTTTAGGTTTTCTGGGACATATTTCCCATTCAAAAAGAATTGACCATTTTTCAAACTTCCAGCATTTCCACATTTTTCAACCGATTCAAGCCATTCCACCGTCAACACATTTCACCATCCTGGAAATTCAAACTTCCCCTTTTCCAACTTCAAAAACATTCCAGGATTTTCAGGAATTCCTGCTTTTCCAAAGCCCTATTTTCACCCTTTTTTCTGGCGACTACTCCTTCCACATTTTTCAACGTATTTCAACCGTTTTACCGTCAAAACATTCCTCTTAATCAGGACACAAAACAAAGTTGTTTTTTTAACTGGAAAAATTCCCGGTTTTCCCGTAATTCCAGGAATTCCGTATTACCATTTCTCAATTCAACATGTTACTACTTCAACATTTCTCGACCGATTTGAAAAATTCCAACACCAACCTCTTCAACTCATTCTGACTATTGAAGTTTTTTACCATTTTCAAAAAAATTCGGGGATCGCGGTCTTTCCCTTGACAAATTCCAAAAATTCCCAGATTTCCCAGAATTTTAGGTTTTCTGGGACATATTTCCCATTCAAAAAGAATTCACCATTTTTCAAACTTCCAGCATTTCCACATTTTTCAACCGATTCAAGCCATTCCACCTTCAACATATTTCACCATCCTGGAAATTCAAACTACCTTTTTTTCAAGTTCAAAAAAATTCCAGGATTTTCAGGAATTCCTGCTTTTCCAAAGCCCTATTTCCACCTTTTTTTTCTGGCGACTACCCCTTCCACATTTTTCAACGCATTTCAACCGTTCCACCATCAAAACATTCCTCTTAATTTGGACAACAAACAGTGCTTTTTTGAACTGGAAAAATTCCCGTTTTTCCCAAAATTCCAGGAACTCCATAATACCATTTCTCAATTCAACATGTTACTACTTCAACATTTCTCGACCGATTCGAAAAATGCCAAAACCAACCTCTTCAACTCATTCTGACCATTGAAGTTTTTTTTTACCATTTTCAATAAAATTCGGGGATCGCGGGCTTTCCCTTGACAAATTCCAAAAATTCCCAGATTTCCCAGAATTTTAGGTTTTCTGCGACATATTTCCCATTCAAAAAGAATTGACCATTTTTCAAACTTCCAGCATTTCCACATTTTTCAACCGATTCAAGCCATTCCACCTTCAACATATTTCACCATCCTGGAAATTCAAACTGCCTTTTTTCAAGTTAAAAAAAATTCCAGGATTTTCAAGAATTCCTCCTTTTCCAAAGCCCTATTTCCAACCTTTTTTCTGGCGACTACTCCTTCCACATTTTTCAACGCATTTCAACCATTTCACCGTCAAAACATTCCTCTTAAATAGGACAAAAAACTAAGTGTTTTTTTAACTGGAAAATTTCCCGGTTTTTCCAAAATCCCAGGAATTCCGTAATATAATTTCTCAATTCAACATGTTGCTACTTCAACATTACTCGACCGATTCGAAAAATTCCAACAGCAACCTCTTCAAGTCATTCTGACCATTCAAGTTTTTTACCATTTTCAAAAAAATTCGGGAATCGCGGGCTTTCCCTTGACAAATTCCAAACATTCCCAGATTTCCCAGAATTTCAGGTTTTCCGGGACATATCTCCCATTTAAAATGAATTTGCCATTTTTTTAAACTTCCAGCATTTCCACATTTTTCAACCGATTCAAGCCATTCCACCTTCAACACATTTCACCATCCTGGAAATTCAAACTACCTTTTTTCCAAGTTCCAAAAAATTCCAGGATTTTCCAGAATTCTTGCTTTTCCAAAGCCCTATTTCCACCCTTTTTCTGGCAACTACTCCTTCCACATTTTTCAACGCATTTCAACCGTTTTACCGTCAAAACATTCCTCTTAATCAGGACACAAAACAAAGTTGTTTTTTTAACTGGAAAAATTCCCGGTTTTCCCGTAATTCCAGGAATTCCGTATTACCATTTCTCAATTCAACATGTTGCTACTTCAACATTTCTCGACCGATTTGAAAAATTCCAACACCAACCTCTTCAACTCATTCTGATCATTCAAGTTTTTTACAATTTTCCAAAAAAATATGGAATCGCAGGCTTTCCCTTGACAAATTCCAAACATTCCCAGGATTCCCAGAATTTCAGGTTTTCCGGGACATATTTCCCATTTAAAATGAATTTGCTATTTTTCAAACTTCCAGAATTTCCACATTTTTCAACCGATTCAAGCCATTCCACATTCAACACATTTCACCATCTTGGAAATTCAAAGTACCTTTTTTCCAAGTTCCAAAAAATTCCAGGATTTTCCAAAATTCCTGCTTTTCTAAAGCCCTATTTCCAACCTTTTTTTTTGGCGACTACGCCTTCCACATTTTTCAAAGCATTTCAACCGTTTTACCGTCAAAACATTCCTCTTAATTAGGACAAAAGGCGAAGTGGGTTTTTTTAACAGGAACAATTCCCGGTTTTCCCGAAATTCCAGGAATTCCAAAATACAATTTTTCAATTCAACATGGTACTATTTCAACATTTCTCGACCGATTTGAAAAATTCTAACACCAACCATTTCAACTCATTCACACCATCCAAGTTCTTTTTTTTTACCATTTAAAAAAAAAATCCTGCTTTTCCCGAAATTCCCACATTTGGGGGATATTCCCTTTTAAGTCAATGGGACTGTAGACGTCTCTGAGTGTGGGAGGGTTCTCCTGGTGCCGACAGATCTTTCGTGAGCCCGGTAGTCTGGTGTAACAAAGTATTTTATTTTCATACAGCAGTATGGTTTGTTTTCCAGCAAAATATATCTCGGACTTTTCAGTGTCTCTGCTTTTCCCTCTCTCGGTCTCATGCGTCTGCTCACCGGCAACTCCAACTCCAACCACCTCTCTCTGCCCGGCTGCTGCTAATAAAGGCGACAGGTGATTAGATAACAAGCCCCAGCTGGGCTATCTACTCACCTGCCGCTGGCTTCGAGGCCGGGCCTTACACACCCTGCTCCGCGGCAGGCCCGCAGGCCACGCCCCCCTCCACAGGGACATTCTTCAAAGTCCCGCAACTCCCACATTTTTCATCTGATTCAAACTGTTCCAACTTCAAAATATTCAGCCTGTTTGGGAATTGCGTGCTTTACTTCAACAATTCGAAAAAAAAAAAATCCAGGATTTCAGTTCAACTTCAGCATTGGAGCATTCACACGCAATTCCTTCAGGAATTGCCTCATCTAGTTATTATTATTATTGACATAACTAAGTATTGACATGATTAAACATGGTCCCAATTCTGGACCCATAAGCATACAGCTTGAACTTTGGTGATGCACAATATATTTGCAGTACAGTAGGTAAGCTTGTAGTTTTGCCTCATTCCTGTGAGAATCCTGCGTGTGACTGGAGCATTAAGGAGGGGTGACTGTCCAGGACTAGCTTCAGTGTGCTCAAACAACCACCAGGTAGCATCTGCGAGCAGATATTATTTGTATCATCTCTTTCTCTTTCTGACTTTTCAGGTCTCAACAAGTCGGTCGTGCATTCTTCACTCTCACTTTAAGTGAGTGATGAGGCAAAAGCTAGCATTGACCCAACGTAAGTGTCTTAATAACAACTATATTCCCTTGGGCTCTGACAACCCTGGGCCATCTGCTTGGTGAGTCACTGTGGCTCTCTTGATCATAAAGTACTTGGACGATACAATTTCTGATTTTGAAGAATCTTGAAAGTGTAACTGTAAAGTTGAAGTGCTCATGTTTCAAACCTTGTATTGGGAACCCGATGTGCAAATAAAATAATAAAAATGAGACTGGCTTCTCGAGAGATGAGAGGCTGCGGACTAAGATGCTAGTCAGCGAACACTTCCTCTAATTAAGAGGAATGTTTTGACGGTAAAACGGTTGAAATGCGTTGAAAAATGTGGAAGGAGTAGTCGCCAGAAAAAAGGGTGAAAATAGGGCTTTGGAAAAGCAAGAATTCTGGAAAATCCTGGAATTTTTTGGAACTTGGAAAAAAGGTAGTTTGAATTTCCAGGATGGTGAAATGTGTTGAAGGTGGAATGGCTTGAATCGGTTGAAAAATGTGGAAATGCTGGAAGTTTGAAAAATGGTCAATTCTTTTTGAATGGGAAATATGTCCCGGAAAACCTCAAATTCTGGGAAATCTGGGAATTTTTGGAATTTGTCAAGGGAAAGCCCGCGATTCCCGAATTTTTTGGAAAATGGTAAACAACTTGAATGGTCAGAATGAGTTGAAGAGGTTGCTGTTGGAATTTTTCCAATCGGTCGAGAAATGTTGAAGTAGCAACATGTTGAATTGAGAAATGGTATTACGGAATTCCTGGAATTACGGGAAAACCGGGAATTTTTCCAGTTAAAAAAACAACTTTGTTTTGTGTCCTGATTAAGAGGAATGTTTTGACGGTAAAACGGTTGAAATGCGTTGAAAAATGTGGAAGGAGTAGTCGCCAGAAAAAAAGGTAAAAATAGGGCTTTGGAAAAGCAAGAATTCTGGAAAATCCTGGAATTTTTTGGAACTTGGAAAAAAGGTAGTTTGAATTTCCGGGATGGTGAAATGTGTTGACGGTGGAATGGCTTGAATCGGTTGAAAAATGTTGAAATTCTGGAAGTTTGAAATATAGCAAATTCATTTTAAATGGGAAATATGTCCCGGAAAACCTGAAATTCTGGGAATCCTGGGAATGTTTGGAATTTGTCAAGGGAAAGCCTGCGATTCCAAATTTTTTTGGAAAATTGTAAAAAACTTGAAAGGTCAGAATGAGTTGAAGAGGTTGGTGTTGGAATTTTTCAAATCGGTCGAGAAATGTTGAAGTAGTAACATGTTGAATTGAGAAATGGTAATACGGAATTCCTGGAATTTCGGGAAAACCGGGAATTTTTCCAGTTAAAAAAACAACTTTGTTTTGTGTCCTGATTAAGAGGAATGTTTTGACGGTAAAACGGTTGAAATGCGTTGAAAAATGTGGAAGGAGTAGTCGCCAGAAAAAAGAGTGAAAATAGGGCTTTGGAAAAGCAAGAATTCTGGAAAATCCTGGAATTTTTTGGAACTTGGAAAAAAGGGTAGTTTGAATTTCCAGGATGGTGAAATGTGTTGACGGTGGAATGGCTTGAATCGGTTGAAAAATTTGGAAATGCTGGAAGTTTGAAAAATGGTCAATTCTTTTTGAATGGGAAATATGTCCCGGAAAACCTCAAATTCTGGGAAATCTGGGAATTTTTGGAATTTGTCAAGGGAAAGCCCGCGATTCCCGAATTTTTTTGAAAATGGTAAAAAACTTGAATGGTCAGAATGAGTTGAAGAGGTTGCTGTTGGAATTTTTCGAATCGGTCGAGAAATGTTGCAGTAGCAACATGTTGAATTGAGAAATGGTATTACGGAATTCCTGGAATTTTGGGAAAACCAGGAAATTTGCCAGTTAAAAAAACACTTTTTTGTCCTATTTGAGAGGGATGTTTGAAATGGTTGAAATGCGTTGAAAAATGTGGAAGAAGTAGTCGCCAGAAAAAAGGTTGGAAATAGGGCTTTGGAAAAGCAGGAATTCCTGAAAATCCTTCCACTTTTTTGGGGAATTTTACCTATCCGTCACGGCGCATGCGCAATCCCGCATGTAATCTGCTGCAAGCGCAGCCGGCACACGCCCCTGCTCGCTCTTCCCGCTCTTCGGGTAAATCATTACCATATATTGATATCGCCAATTGACGTCACCAATTGGAAAAACGTCACAAATGGGGCAATTTCGAAATGGCTCCTTTGGAGGACGTATGAAGGATGGCAAGATTTTTTGAATTTTTTATATTTCGTCCACACTCCCATAGTTTGATAAAAACAATTTGGGACTTACGCATATCGCAAATGTACAAAAACAGGCACCAATAGGTACGAAAAGTTGGTTTTGCATAATAGGTCCTGTGGAGGGGGGGGGCGTGGTCTGCGGGCGGCAGGTGAGTCGATTGCCCAGCTGGGGCTTGTTATCTAATCACCTGTCGCCCGAGAGACGTGGTTGCAGTTGGAGCCAGAAAGAGACACACGCCCAGAGACGAACACATATTGCTGGAAAGCAAAGCCACCTCCGAGTGTTTATGAAAAATAAAAGACTTGATTCAGAAAATCTGTCGGCCAGGAGAACCCACACAAGAGAGATGCACCGATTTAGTACAAACCCCAAAGCCAGTGACGTTGGCACATTGTGCAAATCGTAAATACAAACAGAATACAATGATTTGCAAATCCTTTTCAACTTATATTCAATTGAATAGACTGCAAAGACAAGATACTTAACGTTCAAACTGGAAAACTTGGTTATTTTTTGCAAATTTTAGCTCATTTGG
Source organism: Nerophis lumbriciformis (assembly GCF_033978685.3). Taxonomy (NCBI): domain Eukaryota; kingdom Metazoa; phylum Chordata; class Actinopteri; order Syngnathiformes; family Syngnathidae; genus Nerophis; species Nerophis lumbriciformis. The sequence goes on along the minus strand of NC_084561.2, from coordinate 38,370,105 downwards.
AATTTGGAATTTGATGCCTGCAACGTGTTTCAAAAAAGCTGGCACAGGTGGCAAAAAAAGGAGTAAAATACCACTTTACCAGCTTACTGTTGAACAATTTAAGCTGTACATCATGCAAGAATGGGAAATAATTCCACCTGAAAAGCTTCAAAAATGTGTCTCCTCAGTTCCCAAACGTTTACTGAGTGTTGTTAAAAGGAAAGGCCATGTAACACAGTGGTAAAAATGCCCCCGCGCTAACTTTTTTGCAATGTGATGCTGCCATTAAATTCTAAGTTAATGATTATTTGAAAAAAAAAAAAAAGTTTCTCAGTACGAACATTAAATATATTTTCTTTGCAGTCTATTTAATTGACTATAAGTTGAAAAGGATTAGCAAATCATTGTATTCTGTTTTTATTTACGAATTACACAACGTGTCGACTTCACTGGTTTTGGGTTTTGTCATACTTGCCAACCCTCCCGAATTTTCCGGGAGACTCCCGAAATTCAGCGCCTCACCCGAAAACCTCCCGGGACAAATATTCTCCCGAAAATCTCCCGATTTTCAGCCGGAGCTGAAGGCCACGCCCCCTCCAGCTCCATGCGAACCTGAGTGAGGACAGCCTTTTTTCACGACGGGAGGACAACAGGGTGACAAGAACTAAATCATCCAGACTAGAGATAAATTGTATTATTATGTTTATCTTAACTAAAAATAAATATATTTATTAATTAAAAAAAAAAAAAAAAAAAAAAAAAAAAGACTATATTTTGCTAAAAACATCAAAATTAATTGTATTTTTATTTGTATTTTTTCTGACTCCTTATTACATCCAGCCATATAATTATACCGGTACATTAAAATAAACATATTTTAAATAATGAATTTTAAATTATCATAATAATTCATTTAAAATGACCATATTTAATTATTAAAATAATTGCTTGTTTATCAACAACTTTACCATTTTATTCATTACAATTTGAAGCTCTCAGAAGCCAAGTTATCTTATATTCATGTTATATTTATGCAAGTTTGAAGTATCAATTATCTAAACACAGATTTGTTTGCATATTTTCAGGATTTATGTATATATATATATATGTATGAAATACTTGGTGAATTCTAGCTGTCAATATACTCCTCCCCTCTTAACCACGCCCCCAACCACGCCCCGCCCCACCCACCCCGACCACGCCCTCGCTCCCCACCCCCCCACCTCCCGAAATCGGAGGTCTCAAGGTTGGCAAGTATGGGTTTTGTAGATCAGCTTTGCACGTGCTATCAAGTTTGCACTTGTTTTAATACACACCCTTATAGTATTTCAGCCCCAATGACTTTTTAAACTCATAAAAGGTATGATGTACATGTTTTTCAATGTTATTTAAAAAAAACATTATCTTCCCTTTCTTGTTATCCTCGTAATTACAAACATTGATTAGAGCACAAGAAGTTAAAGTTAAAACAATTGTCGGCGCCTGCATGCAAGATAGAATCATTTGTGAATAGGTGTTGGTTTGGTTTATGTCTACATTAAAATACAATTACATTTCACACAATATAAAAAGCAGTAATTTTGGAGGGGGATTCATGTACTGTTGGTTAGGTCAGTGAGATACAGTCTGGTGTGTCGTGGTAGATGAACATGGTTTGTCGTGATCACAATATGCAGACGACAGCGGGAGGCAGGGTGCAGGTAAAAAGGTATCTAATGCTTAAACCAAAAATAAACAAAATGTGAGTGCCGCTAAGAGAAGGCATTGAAGCTTAGGGATGGCTATGCAGAACGAAACTAAAACTGAACTGGCCGCAAAGTAAACAAAAACAGAATGCTGGAGGACAGCAAAAACTTACAGCGTATGGAGAAGATGGCATCCACAAAGTACATCCGAATATGACATGACAATCAACAATGTCCCCACAAAGAAGGATAAAAACAACTAAGTAGATGCTGGAAATAGCGCTCAAAGGAAGACATGAAACTGCTACAGGAAAATACCAACAAAACAGGAAAAGCCACCAAAATAGGAGCGCAAGACCAGAACTAAAACACTGCACAGAGGAAAACAGCAAAAACCTCAAAATAAGTCAGGGCGTGATGTGACAGGTGGTGACAGTACACCTACTTTGAGAGAAGAGCTATATTGATGCATGGTTGGTTTGAATTGATATCCAACAATTGCGAGAACAACTTTTTACAGTCAATATGGGCTGAGTTTCATTTTTTTTTTAACATTTTCTGCTCGCGGTGTGCCTGGGGATTTTTTTCAATGAATAAAATGTGCCTTGGCTCAAAAAAGGTTGGATTAGGTCTAGAGATGTCCGATAATGGCTTTTTTTTTGCCGATATCCGATATTCCGATATGGTCCAACTCTTAATTATCGATTCCGATATCAACCGATACCGATATATACAGTCGTCGATTTAATACATTATTATGCCTAATTTTGTTGTGATGCCCCTGTCATGTCTGTGTAATCATGTTTTGTTTTAGTCATGTTTTGTTTAGTTATTGGACTCTTTAGTTTCTGGCTTTTCATTCCCTTGTCTTGTTTCCATGATTACCCATTAGTTTCACCTGTTCCACGTTTGGACTCATCGTGCACTCTTGTTTGTCACCATAGCAACCCATTAGTTTTCACCTGTCACGTCACGCACCTGTTTCACGTTTTGAGTCACGCACCTGTTTTCGTTAATCATGTCTGTAGTATTTAAGTTCATTGCTTTTCAGTTTGTCTTTCTGGTGACATCCCCACATTTATGCTCCGCACATTTCTGACTCTTTTTTCATGTCCGTCGTTCACGCTGCTCCTTTTTGTCCATGCCAAGTAAGTTTTTGTTTATTATTGCCACAGTTAGTGTTTTTTGTTGTTCGTAGTTTTTGCCTTTGTGCAAGTATTTGTTTTCATAGCCAAGTTGTTTCTCCGCCACTGTGCGCGCTTTTCGTTTTGTCCTTTATTAGTGTAAAAAATAAATTATGTACTCTCATTGCCGTCTCGCCCGAGCCAACTTTCCGTTGCCTTCTAGAAAAAGTAAACCCCAGGACCAAGTCATGACAGCCCCGCTGGATGCATTAAACAATGTAACAAAAAAATGCCAACATGGCACTGCCATATTTATTATTGAAGTCACAAAGTGCATTATTTTTTTTTAAACATGCCTCAAAACAGCAGCTTGGAATTTGGGACATGCTCTCCCTGAGAGGGGGTAAGGGGTAGCGGGGGGTGTATATTGTAGCGTCCCGGAAGAGTTAGTGCTGCAAGGGGTTCTGGGTATTTGTTCTGTTGTGTTTATGTTGTGTTACGGTGCGGATGTGAGTTTGTCATTCTTGTTTGGTGTGGGTTCACAGTGTGGCGTATATTTGTAACAGTGTTAAAGTTGTTTACACGGCCACCCTCAGTGTGACCTGTATGGCTGTTGACCAATTATGCCTTGCATTCACTTGTGTGTGTGAAAAGCTGTAGATATTATGTGATTGGGCCGGCACGCAGAGGCATCAATCTCCGATATTACATTTTAAAGCATTTATCGGCCGAAAATATCGGCAGTCCGATCTTATCGGACATCTCTAGTTAGGTCATATCACGTGGTGAGGATTTATAAAATTGAAAAGTAGGTAAATTCAGAGGAAAACTTAACTACAATTCTATTTCTAAGACAGCTGCTTTTGCCCCGTGGCTCAGCCTTTACTCCTGTAGGGTTTTTCCCTCCCTTGCCCAAACACGGTGGTAAGAACTCAAGCGCTACGAACAGACACCAAAACACTTCGAACCGAAAGCTGTCCTTAGTGTTCCATAATGTCTTTCTCCGGGGCTTACGTTGCTGCCTGTCCAGTTCCTACATGGCCATGCATGATTTATAAAGGGAACATACTCACACAATAATGACGAAGAGGTTCCCCAAATAGACTTCTTTCTCGACGGAACTCACTTCCTTTCTGGTACCATGGTAACCGCTGCCTTGTGACCAAACAGACAGAAACAGACAAGACTGCGCGTGAAGAAAGTTGTGCAACGTGATGTGGGAGACGTGCCTTTTATCAAGAACAAACCCTGAGTGTTCTCACTCCTGCAGATATTTACCATTGATGGAACTGTTGTGGTCAGCTGTGGAAAAGTAGCTACTTGTGGTACACTAGTAGTTTCACTGCAATAAGGCACTTTTGGTAGCCATCCACAAGCTTCTGCTTGAATTTTTGACCACTCCTCTTGACAAAATTGGTGCAGTTCAGCTAAATGTGTTGGTTTTCTGACATGGACTTGTTTCTTCAGCATTGTCCACACGTTTAAGTCAGGACTTTGGGAAGGCCATTCTAAAATCTTAATCTTTACAAGTGTATGTAAACTTTTGATCGCGACGTTTGGGATTTGAGGAGACACATTTTTTAAGCTTCTCAGGTGGAATTCTTTACCATTCTTGCTTGATGTACAGCTTAAGTTGTTCAACAGTCCGGGGGTCTCCGTTGTGCTATTTTAGGCTTCATAATGCGCCACACATTTTCAATGGGGGACAGGTCTGGACTACAGGCAGGCCAGTCTAGTACCCGCACTCTTTTCCTATGAAGCCACGTTGATGTAACACGTGGCTTGGCATTGTCTTGCTGAAATAAGCAGGGGCGTCCATGGTAACGTTGCTTGGATGGCAACATATGTTGCTCCAAAACCTGTATGTACCGTTCAGCATTAATGGCACCTTCACAGATGTGTAAGTTACCCATGTCTTGGGTACTAATACACCCCCATACCATCACAGATGCTGGCTTTTCAACTTTGCGCCTATAACAATCCGGATGGTTCTTTTCCTCTTTGGTCCGGAGGACACGATGTCCACAGTTTCCAAAAACAATTTGAAATGTGGACTCGTCAGACCACAGAACACTTTTCCACTTTGTATCAGTCCATCTTATATGAGCTCAGGCCCAGCGAAGCCGACGGCGTTTCTGGGTGTTGTTGATAACAGTTTTCGCCTTGCATAGGAGAGTTTTAACTTGCACTTACAGATGTAGCGACCAACTGTAGTTACTGACAGTGGGTTTCTGAAGTGTTTCTGAGCCCATGTGGTGATATCCTTTACACACTGATGTCGCTTGTTGATGCAGTACAGCCTGAGGGATCGAAGGTCACGTGCTTAGCAGTGATTTCTCCAGATTCTCTGAACTCTTTGATGATATTACGGACCGTAGATGGTGAAATCCCTAAATTCCTTGCAATAGCTGGTTGAGAAAGGTTTTTCTTAAACTGTTCAACAATTTGCTCGCGCATTTGTTGACAAAGTGGTGACCCTCGCCCCATCCTTGTTTGTGAATGACTGAGCATTTCATGGAATCTACTTTCATACCCAATCATGGCACCCACCTGTTCCCAATTTGCCTGTTCACCTGTGGGATGTTCCAAATAAGTGTTTGATGAGCATTCCTCAACTTTATCAGTATTTATTGCCACCTTTCCCAACTTCTTTGTCACGTGTTGCTGGCAGCAAATTTTAAAGTTAATGACTATTTGCAAAAAAAAAAAATGTTTATCAGTTTGAACATCAAATATGTTGTCTTTGTAGCATATTCAACTGAATATGGGTTGAAAATGATTTGCAAATTATTGTATTCCGTTTATATTTACATCTAACACAATTTCCCAACTCATATGGAAACGGGGGTTGTAAATCTAAATGTTAAATATAAGTGTTAGTGCTAAATGCCTCACCAAGTGTAAAGATGAATATTTATAGAAATGCACATTTTTGACCAATCCGACGACTCTGTCACGCCACAACACTGCATCAGTGCACGACATGCCTACATCTTTCTCCCTGCGGAAGAAGCAAAACATGAAAGACAATTATTAATAAATAATGCCAATTGGCTCGTTCTCGCTGGCTAGCAATTGCTACGTTCGGCAGGAATCAGTTCAATAGGTTTATTGAAACTGATGATGTACTGGGGTGCGTATGTTACTAAAAGTGTACAGTGCAAGACGATGTGAAGTATTATGTAAATGTTACCAGAGGGTGTTGTTCGTGCGTGTTGGATGGATCCTTCAAAAGTCCAGAGGGGCAAGGCAAGAAGACAGTCCGTGGGCAAGCGAGAGGTCGGGGGCTGGAGAGAGACGTCGAGGTCCGTGGCCGAGCGGGGGTCGTGGATCGAGGGAAGCAATCCAAAATCTGGAGGGAAGTCGAGGCGCACAGCTCGATCACTGGATACAGAGGGAACACTACGGGGAACACAGAGGACATAAGACACATGGAGTGAACTACGTTCCGGCACTGGATCTTCGGGTTTGCTGGTCTTTATGCCGTCTGTTCTCATCAGCTCCAGGTACGCTAATTGCTGATTGCCTGCAGCCTTTGCAGGGGCGTGGTCGCGATGCTGGAAGAGCGAGCAGGGGCTGCAGTGTCCCAGGCCGCTCCTAGCGGAGCTGCCGGCGGCGCTTGCTGCAGATGGCATGAGGGATTGCGCATGCGCCGTGACAGCAATGCAGCTTATAGGAGCAATCCATTCTGCCTCTAAATCACTTTGCAAATGCATCCAAAAAACGCCAACAATACTTCATTTACGTTCCGTAACCTGTATAATATCCAAGCCGTAGCAACATTGTTATTATAAGAGCGATGATGAGACAGTTGTCACTTGGCTGAATACAGGGTAGCCTCGTTTGAAAGCTACAATGGAAATTCTTGATGATGATAATTTTTTTAATCATCTTTAGTGTTACGAGTGTACAGAGTAAGAAGACAGTAGGTACGTCGTTTAGTTCTAAATATTTATTCATATATATACACAAGGAAAATGAGGCGTGTAATTAATCCACTTGACGTATGTGTGCGACTATGTGTGGACATTAACTGTTGAGTGTTACCGGTAGTGGTGAGCGAGAGGCGGAAGTCCAAGAAGGGCAAGACAGGCTCGGAAGTCCAGAGAACAGGCAGGAAGTCAGGGGCAGTAGAGAGGCGTCGAAGGTCCGTGTCCAGGCGGGAGATCGAGATCCAAGAAGCAGCCAGAGAACCATAGGGAATACGGGGGAGACGAGACACACATCTCGTGACGCGGGAACGGAGGAATGCTGCTGGATGACGACAAGGAAAACACGAGACAAAGGAAGAAAACACAGAGAGAAAGAGAGAGTGCATAGAGATAGGGTTTGTCGGTTTACTGCACGGGAACAGATCGCTACGTTCTGGCCCGGAACGCAAGTTTGAACTGGCTTAAGAAGCCTAGGAAGCTCATCAGCGACAGGTGTGTATAGTAATGATTGAGCCGATTGAATATACAAGGAACATGAGGCGTGTAATTAATCCAAACGACGTATGTGTGCGACTATGTGTGGAAATTAACTGTTGAGTGTTACCGATAGTGTTGAGCGAGAGGCGGAAGTCCAAGAAGGGCAAGACAGGCTCGGAAGTCCAGAGAACAAGCAGGAAGTCAGGCGTCGAAGGTCCGTGTCTAGGCGGGAGATTAAGATCCAAGAAGCAGCCAGAGAACCAGAGGGAATACGGGGAGACGAGACACGCATCTTGTGACGCGGGAACGGAGGAATGCTGCTGGATGACGACAAGGAAAACACGAGACAAATGAACACAGAGGGGAAGAAAATACAGAGAGAAAGAGAGAGTGCATAGAGATAGGGTTTGTCGGCTTACTGCACGGGAACAGATCGCTACGTTCTGGCCCGGAACACAGGTTTGCACTGGCTTAAGAAGCCCATCAGCGACAGGTGTGTAGAGTGCTGATTGAGCCGATTGAATATACAAGGGAAATGAGGCGTTTAATTAATCCAAACGACGTATGTTTGCGACTATGTGTGGAAATTAACTGTTGAGTGTTACCGGTAGTGTTGAGCGAGAGGCGGAAGTCCAAGAAGGGCAAGACAGGCTCTGAAGTCCAGAGAACAGGCAGGAAGTCAGGGGCAATAGAGAGGCGTCGAAGGTCCGTGTCCAGGCGGGAGATCGAGATCCAAGAAGCAGCCAGAGAACCAGAGGGAATACGGGGGAGACGAGACACACAGCTTGTGACGCGGGGACGGAGGAATGCTGCTGGATGACGACAAGGAAAACACGAGACAAAGGAAGATAACACAGAGAGAAAGAAAGAGTGCATAGAGATAGGGTTTGTCGGTTTACTGCACGGGAACAGATCGCTACGTTCTGGCCCGGAACGCAGGTTTGCACTGGCTTAAGAAGCCCAGGAAGCTCATCAGCGACAGGTGTGTATAGTGCTGATTGAGCCGATTGAATATACAAGGAAAATGAGGCGTGTAATTAATCCAAACGACGTATGTGTGCGACTATGTGTGGAAATTAACTGTTGAGTGTTACAAGTAGTGTTGAGCGAGAGGTTTGGTAAGGTTTGGCGGTATAGCTCGGTTGGTAGAGTGGCCGTGCCAGCAACTTGAGGGTTCCAGGTTCGATCCCCGCTTCTGCCATCCCAGTCACTGCCGTTGTGTCCTTGGGCAAGACACTTTACCCACCTGCTCCCAGTTCCACCCACACTGGTTTAAATGTAACTTAGATATTGGGTTTCACTATGTCAAAGTGCTTTAAGTCACTAGAAAAAAGCGCTATATAAATATAATTCACTTCACTTATGCAATAGATGGTTGTGTTTTGGATAACAGAGCTACTTTTTTTCCGAAATGTGTAACTCAAACAAAACAAATACAGCAAAACACAAATGTAGAGTAACCTGATCACTATCTAGTGGTCACTATCATTTGATTTCTAACCTGTGCTTTACCTGCTTTCACAAGTCAGGATAGAGTCTGATAGAGCAGTGTTTTTCAACCACTGTGCCGTGAGATACAGTCTGGTGTGCCGTGGGAGATGATCTAATTTCACCTATTTGGGTTAAAAATTATAGTAATTATAGTCTGCAAATGATGTGTTGTTGTTGAGTGTCCGTGTTGCCGGGGGCTCGGCAGAGTAACCTTGTAATACTCTTCCATATCAGTAGGTGGCAGACGGTAGCTAATTGCTTTGTAGATGTCGGAAACAGCGGGAGGCAGTGTGCAGGTAAAAATGTGTCTAATGCTTAAACAAAAAATAAACAAAAGGTGAGTGCCCCTAAGAAAAGGCATTGAAGCTTAGGGAAGGGTATGCAGAACGAAACTAAAACCGAACTGGCTACAAAGTAAACAAAAACAGAATGCTGGACGACAGCAAAGACTTACTGTGGAGCAAAGACGGCGTCCACAATGTGATGACAATTACATGACAAAGAAGGATAAAAACAACTGAAATATTCCTGATTGCTAAAACAAAGTAGATGCGGGAAATATCGCTCAAAGGAATGACATGAAACTGCTACAGGAAAATACCAAAAAAAGAGAAAAAGCCACCAAAATAGGAGCGCATGACAAGAACTAAAACACTATACACAGGAAAACAGCAAAAAAAAACCTCACAATAAGTCAGGGAGTGATGTGACAGGTGGTGACAGTACACCTACTTTGAGAGAAGAGCTATAGTGATGCATGCTTGGTTATGCTTTAAAGTCATATTCAATAATTGCGAGAACGACTTTTTACTGTCAACTGAGTTTCGTTTTTTAATGATTTCTGCTGGTGGTGTGCCTCTGCATTTTTGGCTCCAAAAAGGTTGAAAAACACTGTGATAGAGAACTTTGTTGTTTGTTTTTCCTGACTAGTTCCTTTTGTTACCCAGCGTTACTCAGTCAAGCAGAAGAATACTGTTTTTTAAATAAAAGTATTTTAGCTGATACGCTTGTTCACTCTATGACCACATGTTTTATTATTGAACGTACCACTTTTTTCACTAAGTCAAGCACTCGTATTTTTCTCCCATCAGAGAGTGATGAGATTATTCCCCTAACAAGGCAGCACATTCAGGCTGATCTGTTCCGCATCAGGTTGTCCGATGACTCCAGTGCTGTCGTTTAAGCCCCCTGAGTTATTATTAGCTTCCTCAGTACTCCTTTTTAAGGCACCGTTTTAAGGAATAAGGCCATTTACAGAGCAGAGTGGGATCAAGGGTTATTGTGGGGTTACTTTTTTCCACTTTGGTAAACCCTATTGCTGTTGAGCAGAGTAATCTCTGGGCCTAATTAGAGGATCTATCAGACATGTGACTGAAAACAGACTCTTCTTGCTGAACACCTTCAGTTAGTCAGGATAATAAATAGAAACATTTGATTGAATACATTCATTTTATAGAAACAGTCAAAGTCAGATTATTGTACAAATTGATATTGTCGATCTTTAATCATTTTGAATGTCCTTAGAACAACCAATGAATTTAACTTCTTCCTTCAGATTGATCAGTTTATAAAATAAGTTCACCTAAATGTACCACAGAGTCCTGGATTTGTGCTTTAGTCTCAGGTAAGCACTGGACTGGAGAAACCTTGGACGAGAGTCTCTTTCCATTAGGAGGTAAACCTGTTTCTGGGCCTCATCGAAGCATGTTAGACTTGGTTTGTCCAAGGATTCCTTGATCTCCTCTCTGATGCGATGGTCAACATTGATCTGTGCAGGAAATGGGAGATAATTTATTTCTAATGATGAAAAAAATACTGTTGCAACGCTGCATAAACGCACATCAAAACATTCCACATTTGCATAATTGATATAGATAGTACTTTATTGATTCCTTCAGGAGAGTTCCCTCAGGAAAATTAAAAGATTGCAATGGACGCTGTAGAAGAGAGGAATAACGTTGTAGAAGAGAGGTTTTTTTTTTAAAGGTAGATATGATTAGAACTGCCAATGAACTTTATTTTCTTTTATTCTTAGTTTATCTACGGATTTTCATAGTCGGATCAGAATTTTGCCCATAGTTGACTATCAGTTCAATCTCTGCGGAAATATGACCATATCACACCAATTCTCAAATCCCTTCACTGACTTCCTGTTCCACTCAGGATTGAATTCAAAGTCTCCCTGCTAACCCACCAGTGCCCCCTCTACCTCAAAGAACTTCTCACCCCCAAATCCTCCACACGACACCTACGCTCCGGACAGGCTAACCTCCTCCAACCTCCGAGGACAAAGCTGCGAAAAATGGGAGACTGGGCTTTCTGCTCCGCCGCTCCCAGTCTGTGGAACGCTCTCCCTGACCACCTGAGGGCACCACAGACTGTGGATGCTTTTAAAAAAGGCTTAAAAACCTTTTTTAAAAAAAACTTTTTTTTTTTAGATATATGCATACTAGTTCTAGCTATTAGGCTGTTCTAGTTTTTATTTTTCCATCCATCCATCCATCTTTTTCCGCTTATCCGAGGTCGGGTCGCGGGGGCAGCAGCCTAAGCAGGGAAGCCCAGACTTCCCTCTCCCCAGCCACTTCGTCCAGCTCCTCCCGGGGGATCCCGAGGCGTTCCCAGGCCAGCCGGGAGACATAGTCTTCCCAACGTGTCCTGGGTCTTCCCCGTGGCCTCCTACCGGTCGGACGTGCCCTAAACACCCCCCGAGGGAGGCGATCGGGTGGCATCCTGACCAGATGCCCGAACCACCTCATCTGGCTCCTCTCGATGTGGAGGAGCAGCGGCTTTACTTTGAGCTCCCCCCGGATGGCAGAGCTTCTCACCCTATCTCTAAGGGAGAGACCTGCCAGCCGGCGGAGGAAACTCATTTCGGCCGCTTGTACCCGTGATCTTGTCCTTTCGGTCATAACCCAAAGCTCATGACCATAGGTGAGGATGGGAAATGTAGATCGACCGGTAAATTGAGAGCTTTGCCTTCCGGCTCAGCTCCTTCTTCACCACAACGGATCGATACAGCGTCCGCATTACTGAAGATGCCGCACCGATCCGCCTGTCGATCTCACGATCCACTCTTCCCTCACTCGTGAACAAGACTCCGAGGTACTTGAACTCCTCCACTTAGGTCAGGGTCTCCTCCCCAACCCGAAGATGGCATTTCACCCTTTTCCAGGCGAGAACCATGGACTCGGACTTGGAGGAGCTAATTCTCATCCCAGTCGCTTCACACTCGGCTGCGAACCGATCCAGCGAGAGCTGAAGATCCTGGCCAGATGAAGCCATCAGGACCACATCATCTGCAAAAAGCAGAGACCTAATCTTGCAGCCACCAAACCAGATCCCCTCAATGCCTTGACTGCGCCTAGAAATTATGTCCATAAAAGTTATGAACAGAATCGGTGACAAAGGGCAGCCTTGGCGGAGTCCAACCCTCACTGGAAACGTGTCCGACTTACTGCCGGCAATGCGGACCAAGCTCTGACACTGATCATACAGGGAGCGGACCGTTTATTTTTATTATCTTTTTATTTTAATTTAATTTAATTTAATTTTTTTATTTTTTTAATACGCTGTAGCACTTTGAGGTTGTTTACTCAATGGAAAGTGCTTTTTACAAATACAATCTTTTATTATTATTATTATTATCTATACTGTTGTTTTTTTAAGAGAGACATATAAACAGATTGTGATGGTTGTAGTGAATACTCACTGGTCCCCGTTTGTCAGTATAACATCACATTATGTAAATCTAGTCGCTATAAGGGAATTTCTCTCAGAAACTCATAAATAATACGGTCTTTCATCGAAGTGAACAAATCAGAGATCCTATTTGCCACTTTTTTCAGTTAAAAAAAGGCTAAACCACATTTCCCCACATCTGTGGTGCCTTCCAAGGTTTCTCGTTGTTCCCATTGGGTTGAGTTTTTTCTTGCCCTGATGTGGGATCTGAGCCGAGGATGTTGTTGTGGCTTGTGCAGCCCTTTGAGACATTTGTGATAAAGGGCTATATACGTAAACTTTGATTGATTGATAAATAAACAAGGTAGAACATGGATTGTACTGTCTCCTCAGACTTCCTGGTAAAGTCTATTCAGGTGTATTGGAGAGGAGGCTACGCCGGATAGTCGAACCTCGGATTCAGGAGGAACAGTGTGGTTTTCGTCCTGGTCGTGGAACTGTGGACCAGCTTTATACTCTCGGCAGGGTCCTTGAGGGTGCATGGGAGATTGCCCAACCAGTCTACATGTGTCCCTCGGGAAGTCCTGTGGGGAGTGCTCAGAGAGTATGGGGTATCGGACTGTCTGATTGTGGCGGTCCGCTCCCTGTACGATCAGTGCCGCATTGCCGGCAGTAAGTCGGACATGTTTCCAGTGAGGGTTGGACTCCGCCAAGGCTGCCCTTTGTCACCGATTCTGTTCATAACTTTTATGGACAGAATTTCTAGGGGCAGTCAAGGCGTTGAGGGGATCTAGTTTGGTGGCTGCGGGATTAGGTCTCTGCTTTTTGCAGATGATGTGGTCCTGATGGCTTCATCTGGCCAGGATCTTCAGCTCTCACTGGATCAGTTCGCAGCCAAGCGTGAAGCGACTGGGACGGGGATCAGCACCTCCAAGTCCGAGTCCATGGTACTCGCCCGGAAAAGGGTGAAGTGCCATCTCCGGGTTGGGGAGGATGACCCTGCCCCAAGTGGAGGAGTTCAAGTACCTCAGAGTCTTGTTCACGAGTGAGGGAAGAGTGGATTGTGAGATCGACAGGCGGATCGGTGCGGCGTCTTCAGTAATGCGGACGCTGTATCGATCCGTTGTGGTGAAGAAGGAGCTGAGCCGGAAGGCAAAGCTCTCGATTTACCGGTCGATCTACGTTCCCATCCTCACCTATGGTCATGAGCTTTGGGTTATGACCGAAATGACAAGATCACGAGTACAAGCGGCCGAAACTAGTTTCCTTCGCCGAGTGGCGGGGCTCTCCCTTAGAGATAGGGTGAGAAGCTCTGTCATCCGGGGGGAGCTCAAAGTAAAGCCGCTGTTCCTCCACATCGAGAGGAGCCAGATGAGGTGGTTCGGGCATCTGGTCAGGATGCCACCCGAACGCCTCCCTAGAGATAAGCGGAAGAAGATGGATGGATGGATGGAACATGGATTGTTTAGTGAGCTCTTCGGCTCCAGTGCTGTGTCTATAAGACATCAAACTTGACTAAATAAAGAAAGTGATAGTCAAAACAAAATTTCTGTATGTGAACCTGCGGAAAGATCATTCATTACCTTTATAGCAGAGAGCAACACCTGCAGGAACCCGCAGTGTCCTATTTCTTATGAGTTCCACCGATGCCTCCCAGCCACGGGCGCAATATCGCATTGAGAGCTTTGTGCGCATCCAGACAAACCCGGTCCACCATGTAGAAACATCTTACCAACGCTATTCGTAAAAGATTGTCGTGTGGAGACAAATAGAAAAATGTGGGAGGCAAAAACACACTGCCAGTTGCTTTAGACACGTGTCGTCACACTAGGAAGCAGTAACCGGAAGCGGCGATCGCTTCCTTGTAACAAACCAAATTGTAAGCAAATAAGAATGGCCTCTGTAAAAACGTTTTGTCTGCACAGAAGAATAATCCATCCATCCATTTTCTACCGCCTGTCCCTTTCGTGGTCACGGGGGTTGCCAGAGCCTATCTCAGCTGCATTCGGGCGGTAGGTGGGGTACACCCTGGACAAGTCGCCACCTCATCCCAGGCCCAACTCAGATAAGACAGACAACATTCACACTCACATTCACACACTAGGGCCAATTTAGTGTTGCAATTACAGATGTCCGATAATGGCTTTTTTGCCGATATCCGATATTCCGATATTGTCCGACTCTTGATTACCGATTCCGATATCAACCGATACCGATACATACAGTCGTGAAATTAACACATTATTATGCCTAATTTTGTTGTAATGCCCCGCTGGATGCATTAAACAATGTAACAAGGTTTTCCAAAATAAATCAACTTAAGTTATGGAAAAAAAATGCCAACATGGCACTGCCATATTTATTATTGAAGTCACAAAGTGCATTATTTTTTTTAACATGCCTCAAAACAGCAGCTTGGAATGTGGGACATGCTCTCCCTGAGAGAGCATGAGGAGGTTGAGGTGGGCTGGGTTGGAGGGGGCGGGGTTTTAGGATAGGGGGTAGCGGGGGGTGTATATTGTAGCGTCCCGGAAGAGTTAGTGCTGCAAGGGGTTCTGGGTATTTGTTCTGTTGTGTTTATGTTGTGTTACGGTGCGGATGTTCTCCCGAAATGTGTTTGTCATTCTTGTTTGGCGTGGGTTCACAGTGTGGCGCATATTTGTAACAGTGTTAAAGTTATTTATACGGCCACCCTCAGTGTGACCTGTATGGTTGTTGACCAAGTATGAATTGCATTCACTTGTGTGTGTGAAAAGCCGTAGATATTATCTGACTGGGCCGGCATGCAAAGGCAGTGCTTTTAAGGCACTCCCCCAATATTGTTGTCTGGGTGGAAATCGGGAGAAATTCGGGAGAATGGTTGCCCCGGGACATTTTCGGGAGGGGCACTGAAATTTCGGGAGTCTCCCGGGAAAATCAGGAGTGTTGGCAAGTATGACTGGGAGACGCAACTGCTCTGTACTTCTCCCTACGTCCGTCTACCACTCCGTACAGCGGCTTTTTAAAAATACCGATAATTTCCGATATTACATTTTAAAGCATTTATCGGCCGATAATATCGGCAGTCCAATATTATCGGACATCTCTAGTTGCAATCAATATAATATTGAACAAAATCGATCAATCCTCCCAACACATGCTGAACGTAAGGGGCCTCAGCAGGTATTTAACCAATGGAGTGTGGTTTATTGTTTGACAATTCGACTGCGAGTTTGATAGTCGAATCAGGCTTCTCCGAATCAAATTGTCGAATGTTGGACTATTTGAAGACATCCATATTGTTTTCTTTAAATTTTAATAAATTTTGTTTGGCATTGTTAAATGCTAGAGTATCACATTTAATTACAAATACTAAAGGGTTGTGACCATCACTAACATACCAAATCTGTTGCCTGACGTTAAAGTGCATCCGGCAGTAGAGGCTCCTCTATGGGGTCTTGGGGCACTAGGAGGTTAAACCCTTTACTACTGTTACCCCAGGTGGTCCTTGGCAAAGGCCTAGTACCTGACTGCCCCTAGCCAGGGATACGGTGAAGACCTCAACGGCGGAGCAGACGGAAGACGGTAGATTTAAGAACTACCGCAATGGCTGTGAAGGCGGAAGAAGGCTGCAGCAGAAAAGGGTCCACAGTAGTCTTGGACTCCATGCCACTGGACCCTGACCCGATTCTGTCAAGGATCGTGTGGTGACTGTCTGTGCACCAGTCTCCCCACGTTAAAGGCCTACTGAAATGCGATTTTCTTATTTAAACGGGGATAGCAGGTCCATTCTATGTGTCATACTTGATCATTTCGCGATATTGCCATATTTTTGCTGAAAGGATTTCGTAGAGAACATCGACGATAAAGTTCGCAACTTTTGGTCGCTGATAAAAAAGCCTTGCCTGTACCGGAAGTAGCAGACGAGTAGCGTGACGTCACAGGTTGTGGAGCTCCTCACATCTGCACATTGTTTACAGTCATGGCCACCAGTAGCGAGAGCGATTCGGACCGAGAAAGCGACAATTTCCCTATAAATTTGAGCGAGGATGAAAGATTTGTGGATGAGGAAAGTGAGAGTGAAGGACTAGAGGGCAGTGGGAGCGATTCAGATAGGGAAGATGCTGTGAGAGGCAGGTGGGACCTGATATTCAGCTGGGAATGACTAAAACAGTAAATAAACACAAGACATATATATACTCTATTAGCCACAACACAACCAGGCTTATATTTAACATGCCACAAATTAATCCCGCATAACAAACACCTCTCCCCTCCCGTCCATATAACCCGCCAATACAACTCAAACACCTGCACGACACACTCAATCCCACAGCCCAAAGTATTGTTCACCTCCCCAAAGTTCATACAGCACATATATTTCCCCAAAGTCCCCAAAGTTACGTACGTGACATGCACATAGCGGCACGCACGTACGGGCAAGCGATCAAATGTTTGGAAGCCGCAGCTGCATGCGTACTCACGGTACCGCGTCTGCGCATCCAACTCAGAGTCCTCCTGGTAAGAGTCTCTGTTGTCCCAGTTCTCCACAGGCCAAGACTGTCATCTTCCGGGAATGTAAACAATGAAACACCGGCTGTGTTATCCGGCACAACAGTCAAGGGGTGCATTCTACGGCGGGGGTGCGTTATCCGGCACAACACCTGCCGCAATACACCGCTTCCCACCTACATCTTTCTTCTTTGCTGTCTCCATTGTTCATTGAACAAATTGCAAAAGATTCACCAACACAGATGTCCAGAATACTGTGGAATTTTGCGATGAAAACAGACGACTTAATGCTGTCCCAAAATGTCCTCTACAATCCGTGACGTCACGCGCAGGCGTCATCATACCGAGACGTTTTCAGCAGGATATTTCGCGCGAAATTTAAAATTGCACTTTAGTAAGCTAACCCGGCCGTATTGGCATGTGTTGCAATGTTAAGAGTTCATCATTAATATATAAACTATCAGACTGCGTAGTCGGTAGTAGTGGGTTTCAGTAGGCCTTTAAACAAAGTAACGCACAGGCATCCTCCATAAAGGGATACACCCCTACCATTCGAGTGACCGCCGATGATGATGATGGGGTTGGGACGTTGCACAGATTTATTTTTAGCTTAACAGTAAGGAAATATTTCTATCTCGCTCTGTAAACCAGAGGCAGCTTTCCACATTTGCAGTCTGGACTCGAAGGTTTGTGGGTCTCCTCTCTGCTATGACTGACTACTTTGAACCCCGACCACCAAACTGACCTCTTTGCAGGCTGTCGGTTGGATGAACTCCTTGTAGATCTCCCTGGCTTTCCACTGCAGGTTATCCGACGAGGCAGTCGCCCTGAAGTTCTCACAAGCGAGCCAGAAGTCAATGTTTTCATCACTGAACTCAGACTGTAGATATGAATGGAAGGCTGCTAAATACACTGCAAGGAGAAAATATTGAATCGATATTACATAAACACATAAATGTGTGTTTTCATCATGTGATATTGCTTTACCTTTATCTTGGAGCAGATTTTCAAGGGTCGGCTGAAATTTATGATCAGGCTGCGAGCTATGGGGAAGAGTACATTTAAATAAACATTCACTTAAAGTTTATGGGTCAGCTGCACCTACAGTACCTTTTTTTTGCAGAGTATTTTTCACGACTCATCTTCAGGTACTGGGTGTACTTCTTACGCCATTTATGCTTCGGAACAACATCAGTCCTACGAAGAAAATTACATTTAAAAAGGATGTACAGTCTTTCATAGTTCTTTTTATTGATTTCACATTCACATTAACAACATATTCAAACCCTCTTCACCCCCTACCCCTGCTGTCACTCAAAACAAAAACAAAAAACAAAAGTAAGAGTACAAAAGTACCCGGAGTAAAAAAATAAATAAATAAATAAATAGATAAAGTTCAGCACAAGGCACTTAAAACACAGTAATTGAAAACTGAAACATAATGTAGACGCAGCATGACAAGGCCATATTTAGGTACATATCTAGAACTATGAAAGAAAGAATTCACCAAGTCAAGTGTTTTATATATATATATATAAAGTACTTGACTTTCAGTGAATTCTAGCTATATATACTGTATATATATATATTTATTTTACTATATATATATATATATATATATGTATATATATATATATATATATATATATATATATATATATATATATATATATATTTGAATTTCAGTGTTCATTTATTTACACATACACACACTCATCTACTCATTGTTGAGTTAAGGGTTGAATTGTCCATCCTTGTTCTATTCTGTCACTATTTTTCTAACCATGCTGAACACCCTCTCTGATGATGCAATCGGCTTTGTCTCCTTGTTGTGTGCACAGTTGTGCACTGCACTCTCTAAAAGCCGTAGATGTTATTGTCACATATGCATGTACAGTAGATGGCAGTATTGTCCTGTTTAAGAG
>NC_084561.2:38333823-38346323 GCF_033978685.3 Nerophis lumbriciformis | reverse complement strand
TATATATATATATATATATATATATATATATATATATATATATATATATATATATAAGGGACGGCGTGGCGCAGTGGAAGAGTGGCCGTGCGCGATCCGAGGGTCCCTGGTTCAATCCCCACCTAGTACCAACCTCGTCATGTCCGTTGTGTCCTGAGCAAGACACTTCACCCTTGCTCCTGATGGCTGCTGGTTAGCGCCTTGCATGGCAGCTCCCTCCATCAGTGTGTGAATGTGTGTGTGAATGGGTAAATGTGGAAGTAGTGTCAAAGCGCTTTGAGTACCTTGAAGGTAGAAAAGCGCTATACAAGTACAACCCATTTATTTATTTATATATATATATAAATATATATATATATATATATATACAGTATATATAGTCGAGGTTCCTGTTGTTTATCCGTTATGCAGTGCTCAATACCTAGGTAGAGCGGAATATACGTTCGGTCAGGAAAAAACACAAGTGGCTATATCATCCCTACAAGCCTGTTTTGCAGGTTACCTCGTCTGGGGATTTTATAAAATCAAATAAAACTGCAAAACAGGCTTGTAGGGATGATATAGCCTTTTGTGTTTTTTCCTGATCTAACGTATACTGTATATATATATATATATATATATATATATATATATATATATATATATATATATATATATATATATATATATATATATATATATATATATATATATATATATAATTTTTCTTTATTGCTGCTTTTATTTATGAATTAGATAGCTTATACGGAATATGTACAAGCACTGTTTTTTAATATTATGTGATAATGCCTTTTATACTGTATTTTGTTTGTTTTATGTACTGTATGTGATTGTAAGTCTACTTGGACATTGGAGTCTGCAATAAAGCTTGATTGATTATACTCATTTCAAATGGTAACCTTCTGGCCGTGGCTTGGCTCGGGTGGTAGATTTGCCGTGCCAGCAACTTGAGGGTTCCAGGTTTGATACCCGTTTTCCACCATCCCAGTCACTGCTGTTGTGTCCTTGGGCAAGACACTTTATCCACCTGCTCCCAGTGCCGCCCACACTGGTTTAAATGTAAACTGAGATGACTTAGATATTGGGTTTCACTTTGTAAAGTGCTTTGAGTCACTAGAGAAAAGCGCTATATAAGTATAATTCATTTTACTTCACTTTAATAAACACAAAAAAAATCAAGAATATGCATTGTGGTAGTCAGTAACAGGTACATTTTTAGATCAAGCAGAGTGAAAAAAATGTATGGAATCACTCAATTTTGAGGAAAAAAAAACACCCTGTAAATGATCTCAGTTGCCTAGTGGTTAGAGTGTTCGCCCTGAGATGGGTAGGTTGTGAGTTCAAACCCTGGCCGAGTCATACCAAAGACTATAAAAATGGGACCCATTACCTCCGTGCTTAGCACTCAGCATCAAGGGTTGGAATTGGGGGTTAAATCACCAAAAATTATTCCCGTGCGCGGCCACCGCTGCTGCCCACTGCTCCCCTCACCTCCCAGGGGGTGAACAAGGGGATGGGTCAAATGCAGAGGGGAAATTTCACTACACCTAGTGTATGTGTGTGACTATCATTTGTACTTTAACTTTAACTTAATTTCCAAAGCTAACACCTGCATCAGGTTATTTGTGTTCATTAGTCTGCAGTTGGGCAGCACGGTGGCAGAGGGGTTAGTGCGTCTGCCTCACAATACGAAGGTCCTGACTAGTCCTGGGTTCAATCCCGGGCTGGATCTTTCTGTGTGGAGTTTGCATGTTCTCCCCGTGACTGCGTGGGTTCCCTCCGGGTACTCCGGCTTCCTCCCACCTCCAAAGACATGCACCTGGGGATAAGTTGATTGGCAACACTAAATTGGCCCTAGTGTGTGAATGTGAGTGTGAATGTTGTCTGTCTATCTGTGTTGGCCCTGCGATGAGGTGGCGACTTGCCCAGGGTGTACCCCGCCTTCCGCCCGATTGTAGCTGAGATAGGCTCCAGCGCCCCCCGCGACCCCGAAGGGAATAAGCGGTAGAAAATGGATGGATGGATGGATGGATAGTCTGCAGTTAAAAAGGAGTGTTCACACCTTGGAGAGCTGTTGTACCAGGTGGATTGACATTCAATCGATCAATGAAGGTTTATTTACATAACCCTTAATCACAAATGCGTCAAAGGGCTTCAAAAACCACATCGACATCCTCGACTATGATCTCACATCCCAGCAAGAAAACACTCAACCAAATGGGAACAATGAGAAATAGAACGCATAAATAAGGATCTCAGCATCACTGGTGGACACAATGGGACATATTTTAGCGATATTACTAGTTAGGGTGAAGGCCTGTCCATCCATCCATCCATCTTCTTCCGCTTATCCGAGGTCGGGTCGTGGGGGCAGCAGCCTAAGCAGGGAAGCCCAGACTTTCCTCTCCCCAGCCACTTCGTCCAGCTCTTCCCGGGGGATCCCAAGGCGTTCCCAGGCCAGAAGGGAGACATAGTCCCTCCAACGTGTCCTGGGTCTTCCCAGTGGCCTCCTACCGGTTGGACGTGCCCTAAACACCTCCCGAGGGAGGCGTTCGGGTGGCATCCTGACCAGATGCCCGAACCACCTCATCTGGCTCCTCTCGATGTGGAGGAGCAGCGGCTTTACTTTGAGCTCCCCCCGGATGGCAGAGCTTCTCACCCTATCTCTAAGGGAGAGCCCCGCCACCCGGCGGAGGAAACTCATTTCGGCCGCCTGTACCCGTGATCTGTCCTTTCGGTCATAACCCAAAGCTCATGACCATAGGTGAGGATGGGAACGTAGATCGCCTGGTAAATTGAGAGCTTTGCCTTCCGGCTCAGCTCCTTCTTCACCACAACGGATCGATACAGCGTCCGCATTACTGAAGTTGCCGCACTGATCCGCCTGTTGATCTCACGATCTACTTTTCCCTCACTCGTGAACAAGACTTCTAGGTACCTGAACTCCTCCACTTGGGGCAGGGTCTCCTCCCCAACTCGGAGATGGCACTCCACCCCTTTCCGGGCGAGAACCATGGACTCGGACTTGGAGGTGCTGATTCTCATCCCAGTCGCTTCACACTCGGCTGCGAACCGATCCAGTGAGAGCTGAAGATCCTGGCTAGATGAAGCCATCAGGACCACATCATCTGCAAAAAGCAGAGACCTAATCCTGCAGCCACCAAACCAGATCCCCTCAACGCCTTGACTGCGCCTAGAAATTCTGTACATAAAAGTTATGAACAGAATCGGTGACAAAGGGCAGCCTTGGCGGAGTCCAACCCTCACTGGAAATGTATCCGACTTACTGCCGGCAATGCGGACCAAGCTCTGACACTGATCGTACAGGGAGCGGACCGCCACAATCAGAGAGTCCGATACCCCATACTCTCTGAGCACTCCCCACAGGACTTCCCGAGGGACACGGTCAAATGCCTTCTCCAAGTCCACAAAGCACATGTAGACTGGTTGGGCAAACTCCCATGCACCCTCAAGGACCCTGCCGAGAGTATAGAGCTGGTCCACAGTTCCACACTGTTCCTCCTGAATCCGAGGTTCGACTATCCGGCGTAGCCTCCTTTCCAGTACACCTGAATAGACCTTACCGGGAAGGCTGTTTCTTAGTCCCTGTGTTGTACAAAATTTGCCAGCCACCTGTTAAGCGAGACCCATCTGCTAAATCTCTCATCATTGCCTCTTGCAGGCAGGGGTCCCGAGACAACTACTTGATACCGAGCCATCTTTCTGGCGAGATTACAAGTCCTTGCTATGTTCCTCTTAGTAATCTCTGACCGTCTCATCCTAGTGTCATTAGAGCCGACGTGTACAACTATGTTCGAGTAGCTAGTAGTGCGATTACACCTGTTGTACATGTTTGCAAGGCCTGTTGTGAGTCAGCTCCCTAGGATTAGTGTCAATGTCGGGTGATCGGGCCCAGAGAATACACTTAATTGTAGCTGGTTTGCTAAGCTGCATGTTCCAGGAGATGGAGTCCACTATATCTAAGGTGTGGTGTCCGGTTGACTGGGGTGTAGGACTAGCTAAAGAACTAAATGTATTATCTGTCCTAACTGGTTCACCGACGCTAGCAGTGAAAAAGAGAGTGTGGGTGCTTTGTAAGTCTGATAAGACTACTAAATGTGTTAGAGAAGGAATAAGAAAGCTGTAAAACAATTATAAGCACACATAGAAATATAGCACTAAGCTTTGAACAGCTACAACACATTAGATTGCAATTAAAACAGAGGAGAGGATATTCATACTTCTTCAAGAAGGTAAATCATTATGCAATGTTGCAAAAGGTGTTGAATGTTCACAGTCAGTTGTTTCTAAAATCTGGACCAAGTACAAAAACAAGACAAGGTTGTAAAAGGAAAGGATACTGGTAAACCAAGGAAAACATCAACGCGTTAAGACTGACAATTTAAAGCAATGTGTCTTGAAAACAAAAAATGCAGAGCAAAACATCGGTCACCGTCTGTGACCGACCAGTAAGGAACCACCAAAAGGAAATGGTATTTAAATACAGAAAAGCTAAATGAAAGGCATCATTAACGCAAAGTGATGATGCTGGAACTTTTGATTGGTGCTGTTCCAATGAGATTTTTGAAGACAATTTCCTGAAGAAAACATGCTAATTTCCACCGTCATTGATGATGTGGGGCTGTATATCAGATAATGGCACTGGGGAGATGGCTATCATTACAGCTTCAATACATGCACACGTTTACATTGACATTTATTCCATCAATCGAAATGATGAAGAACTATAAAAACTATAAGAACTATAAAAACTTGAAGAAAGATACATAAGGTCAATGGGCCCCATTCAGCAATAAGTTCCTAACTTTTCCTCTTATTTTTCTTCCTAAGTGATTTCCTAAGAGGAGTCCATTCAAATTCATGACGTGTTCTTAAACGGCCAAATTGTTCCCACCTGCTGTTCTTAAGTAGCTGAATGCCAAATGGCTAACGCGTGCAATGTTGCAAAAGGTGTTGACTGTTCACAGTTAGTTGTTTCTAAAATCTGGACCAAGTACAAAAACAAGACAAGGTTGTAAAAGGAAAGGATACTGGTAAACCAAGGAAAACATCAACGTGTTAAGACCGACAATTTAAAGCAATGTGTATTGAAAACAAAAAATGCAGAGCAAAACATCGGTCACCGTCTGTGACCGACCAGTAAGGAACCACCAAAAGGAAACGGTATTTAAATACAGAAAAGCTAAATGAAAGGCGTCATTAACGCAAAGTGATGATGCTGGAACTTTTGATTGGTGCTGTTCCAATGAGATTTTTGAAGACAATTTCCTGAAGAAAACATGCTAATTTCCACCGTCACTGATGATGTGGGGCTGTATATCAGGTAATGGCACTGGGGAGATGGCTATCATTACAGCTTCAATACATGCACACGTTTACATTGATATTTATTCCATCAATCGAAAGGATGAAGAACTATAAAAACTATAAGAACTATAAAAACTTGAAAAAAGATACATAAGGTCAATGGGCATTCAGCAATAAGTTCCTCACTTTTCCTCTTATCTTTCTTCCTAAGTGATTTCCTAAGAGGAGTCCATTCAAATTCATGACGTGTTCTTAAACGGCCAAATTGTTCCCACCTGCTGTTCTTAAGTAGCTGAATGCCAAATGGCTAACGCGTGCAATGTTGCAAAAGGTGTTGACTGTTCACAGTTAGTTGTTTCTAAAATCTGGACCAAGTACAAAAACAAGACAAGGTTGTAAAAGGAAAGGATACTGGTAAACCAAGGAAAACATCAACGTGTTAAGACCGACAATTTAAAGCAATGTGTCTTGAAAACAAAAAACACAGAGCAAAACATCGGTCACCGTCTGTGACCGAACAGTAAGGAACCACCAAAAGGAAACGGTATTTAAATACAGAAAAGCTAAATGAAAGGCGTCATTAACGCAAAGTGATGATGCTGGAACTTTTGATTGGTGCTGTTCCAATGAGATTTTTGAAGACAATTTCCTGAAGAAAACATGCTAATTTCCACCGTCATTGATGATGTGGGGCTGTATATCAGGTAATGGCACTGGGGAGATGGCTATCATTACAGCTTCAATACATGCACACGTTTACATTGATATTTACTCCATCAATCGAAAGGATGAAGAACTATAAAAACTTGAAAAAAGATACATAAGGTCAATGGGCATTCAGCAATAAGTTCCTAACTTTTCCTCTTATCTTTCTTCCTAAGTGATTTCCTAAGAGGAGTCCATTCAAATTCATGACGTGTTCTTAAACGGCCAAATTGTTCCCATGTGCTGTTCTTAAGTAGCTGAATGCCAAATGGCTAACGCGTGCAATGTTGCAAAAGGTGTTGACTGTTCACAGTTAGTTGTTTCTAAAATCTGGACCAAGTACAAAAACAAGACAAGGTTGTAAAAGGAAAGGATACTGGTAAACCAAGGAAAACATCAACGTGTTAAGACCGACAATTTAAAGCAATGTGTCTTGAAAACAAAAAATACAGAGCAAAACATCGGTCACCGTCTGTGACCGACCAGTAAGGAACCACCAAAAGGAAACAGTATTTAAATACAGAAAAGCTAAATGAAAGGCGTCATTAACGCAAAGTGATGATGCTGGAACTTTTGATTGGTGCTGTTCCAATGAGATTTTTGAAGACAATTTCCTGAAGAAAACATGCTAATTTCCACCGTCATTGATGATGTGGGGCTGTACATCAGGTAATGGCACTGGGGAGATGGCTGTCATTACAGCTTCAATACATGCACACGTTTACATTGATATTTATTCCATCAATCGAAAGGATGAAGAACTATAAGAACTATAAAAACTTGAAGAAAGATACATAAGGTCAATGGGCCCCATTCAGCAATAAGTTCCTAACTTTTCCTCTTATTTTTCTTCCGAAATTATTTCCTAAGAGGAGTCCATTCAAATTCATCACGTGTTCTTAAACGGCCAAATTGTTCCCACCTGCTGTTCTTAAGTTGCTGAATGCCAAATGCTTAGCGCGTGTGTGCCTATCATATTTTGCATATAAACACGCCCTTATTTCCCCAATATGCATATGTACACACCCTTAATTCCGTAATTTGCATCGGTAAACGCCCTTTATTCCCCATATAAGGGCACAATTCCGGCGGAAAAGCCAAACATCAAACACACGGAGAAAACACAAACAGAAGAGAATTTCGTATTATCCCGTGGGGGAAATACATAATGTCAAAACATAAGTTTAAGAAAGGGGGGACTGCTAAGGTAGCCCCGAAGCGGAAGAAAAATGGAGACCTGGAGGTTCCACTGCAGGAAGTGGAGAAAAACAAAGTAGTGATCCTCAGCAGTGCAAACTCGGGGTTTTAGGGCAAACATAAAGCTAATATCTGGGGCACTATAACCGATGCAGTAAACATGGTGTCAAGCGGCAAGGTCCGGTATTTTGAAATGTCTATATATTGCTAAATTTGCTATGTATCTATCTGTCTGTCTGTTTTATCTATATCTATCTATCCATCTGTGATATTGATTTAACATTAGACAATAGAAGTAAGGAAACTTGTCACACTTAAGAACAAATCGTCTCTGGAGCACTCGTATATTTTATTCTTACCTACGAACAAACCCCAGCTAAGAAAACATTGGTGAATACAAAAATCTCCTAAGTGGGCCTAAGAACAAAATTTGTTGTTAAGAACAGTTGCTGAATGGGGCCTAATGTCATGGCCTGCAAATAGTCCGGATCTCAATCCTATTGAAAATCTGTGGTGGAAATTGAAGAAAAAGCTAATCTGACAACAGCAATCAGAAAAAGTTGGAGCAAAATTGACGATGATTACTGTTTGTTACTCGTTAAGTCCATGCCTCAAAGGCCATTGGTGGTGCAACAAAGTACTAGAGATGTGCTGTAGTGTTTTTTTTGTTTTTTTCATGATGCCATAATTTTCTTCAAAATTTATTTCAAAATCTTTTTACTTTGCTTGATCTAAAAATGAAACTGTTACTGATTACCACCATTTATTTTTGATTTATTTGAGTGTTTCTTAAAGCCAGTGTCATGTCTGTTATCTGCTTTTTGTCCACACAATTAAACAACTGTATAAACATCCTCCAAGACTGGCGAGTCCATACTTTTTGCCAGGGTTTGTATTATCATTGATGTAACCGTCTATTCATTTTTCACTGCTTGCAACTGGATGCTACTAAAACATGTTTAAGTCAAGAAAAAATGTTGGTACTGAGCACCATCTGTTGATGTTGAATGAACTGAGTCATTCACCTAAATGATGTGTGGTTAATAGAGAGACTCCTCGATCAGAACACATTCAAATATCTACTAATGGGATGACTCTTATAATTTCTTCTTAACATTAACTTCCAACCAAATAACTCTTATATCAATATGGGTATAAGTCATTAACAGTATATTATGTATGCTCAAATTCCCAGAGGAGATAGCCCACACTACCCTGAGACCTGATATTGTTCTGTGGTCTAAAGGAACCAAACAGGTGGTGCTTATCAAGCTGACAGTACCCTGGGAAGAGAGGATGGAGGAGGCATACGAACGCCATCCATCCATCTTCTTCCGCTTATCCGAGGTCGGGTCGCGGGGGCAGCAGCCTAAGCAGGGAAGCCCAGACTTCCCTCTCCCCAGCCACTTCGTCCAGCTCTTCCTGTGGGACCCCGAGGCGTTCTCAGGCCAGCCGGGAGACATAGTCTTCCCAACGTGTCCTGGGTCTTACCCGCGGCCTCCTACCGGTCGGACGTGCCCTAAACACCTCCCTAGGGAGGCGTTCGGGTGGCATCCTGACCAGATGCCCGAACCACCTCATCTGGCTCCTCTCGATGTGGAGGAGCAGCGGCTTTACTTTGAGCTCCCCCCGGATGGCAGAGCTTCTCACCCTATCTCTAAGGGAGAGCCCCGCCACCCGGCGGAAGAAACTCATTTCGGCCGCTTGTACCCGTGATCTTGTCCTTTCGGTCATAACCCAAAGCTCATGACCATAGGTGAGGATGGGAACGTAGATCGACCGGCAAATTGAGAGCTTTGCCTTCCGGCTCAGCTCCTTCTTCACCACAACGGATCGATACAGCGTCCGCATTACTGAAGACGCCGCACCAATCCGCCTGTCGATCTCACGATCTACTATTCCCTCACTCGTGAACAAGACTCCGAGGTACTTGAACTCCTCCACTTGGGGCAAGATCTCCTCCCCAACCCGGAGATGGCACTCCACCCTTTTCCGGGCGAGAACCATGGACTCGGACTTGGAGGTGCTGATTCTCATCCCAGTCGCTTCACACTCGGCTGCGAACCGATCCAGCGAGAGCTGAAGATCCTGGCCAGATGGAGCCATCAGGACCACATCATCTGCAAAAAGCAGAGACCTAATCCTGCAGCCACCAAACCGTACGAACGCAAGCTCAAGAAATACCAAACCCTCATCCTCGAGAGCCAGCAAAATGGATGGAAGGCCTGGAACCTACCGGTGGAGGTGGGCTGTAGAGGCTTTGTGGGGCGGTCGCTCTGGAGAGCCCTCGGACTGCTAGGGATCGAGGGGCTGGCTAGGAAGCGGCTGGTAGCCAACACCACTAAAAGGGCAGAGGAAGCATCATGCTGGCTTTGGATACAAAGAGAGGTGCGGTGGCAGAGCCGACCTACTGAAGGACTAGGGACATAGAGTTGGGTGGCATTCAGCAGGGGTAGAGCCAGGACGCTGGACCTGCCGTCAAGCCCCTCTGAAGCGTCATGCGCTTAATTCGACAAAACGTTAATGACGGGGGGTGCCCATTTGAGAACCTGCTGAGGCCAACCAACTCATGTCCAGTTGAGGTATGCGGTCAAGCTTAGTCTTGGCTCAGAGAGGAGGACGTCCCTGCCATGCAGAGTACCGCCGGTGCCTTGATGGAAGGATAGATGAAGAGAGCGAGGCAACAGGCTCACAGATGGTACCTATAAAGGTGAGCCAGTTGCGATACCCTTATCGTATTTTGCATATGTATGTAGGTTTCTGTAGTGGTGTGTTACGCACACAATTATGCAATATTATGAATATTTAAATTATATTATTGTTATTATGGGACTGCTATAGCGATGCATGCAGCTCATCTTATTATTTCAATGATCATTTACACATGTGGACATCGGGGCGGTACCTCTGGATTGGCAGACCGGGGTGGTGGTTCCTCTCTTTAAGAAGGGGAACCGGAGGGTGTGTTCTAGCTATCGTGGGATCACACTCCTCAGCCTTCCCGGTAAGGTCTATTCAGGTGTACTGGAGAGGAGGCTACGGCGGAAAGTCGAACCTCGGATTCAGGAGGAACAGTGTGGTTTTCGTCCTGGTCGTGGAACTGTGGACCAGCTCTATACTCTCGGCAGGGTCCTTGAGGGTGCATGGGAGTTTGCCCAACCAGTCTACATGTGTTTTGTGGACTTGGAGAAGGCATTCGACCGTGTCCCTCGGGAAGTCCTGTGGGGAGTGCTCAGAGAGTATGGGGTATCGGACTGTCTGATTGTGGCAGTCCGCTCCCTGTATGCTCAGTGCAAGAGCTTGGTCCGGATTGCCGGCAGTAAGTCGGACACGTTTCCAGTGAGGGTTGGACTCCGCCAAGGCTGCCCTTTGTCACCGAATCTGTTCATAACTTTTATGGACATAATTTCTAGGCGCAGTCAAGGCATTGAGGGGATCTGGTTTGGTGGCTGCAGAATTAGGTCTCTGCTTTTTGCAGATGATGTGGTCCTGATGGCTTCATCTGGCCAGGATCTTCAGCTCTCACTGGATCGGTTCGCAGCGACTGAGATGAGAATCAGCACCTCCAAGTCCGAGTCCATGGTTCTCGCCCGGAAAAGGGTGGAGTGCCATCTCCGGGTAGGGGAGGAGATCTTGCCCCAAGTGGAGGAGTTCAAGTACCTCGGAGTCTTGTTCACGAGTGAGGGAAGAGTGGATCGTGAGTTCGACAGGCGGATCGGTGCGGCGTCTTCAGTAATGCGGACGCTGTATCGATCCGTTGTGGTGAAGAAGGAGCTGAGCTGGAAGGCAAAGCTCTCAATTTACCGGTCGATCTACGTTCCCATCCTCACCTATGGTCATGAGCTTTGGGTTATGACCGAAAGGACAAGACCACGGGTACAAGCGGCCGAAATGAGTTTCCTCCGCCGGGTGGCGGGGCTCTCCCTTAGAGATAGGGTGAGAAGCTCTGTCATCCGGGGGGAGCTCAAAGTAAAGCCGCTGCTCCTCCACATCGAGAGGAGCCAGATGAGCTGGTTCGGGCATCTAGGGAGGTGTTTAGGGCACGTCCGACCGGTAGGAGGCCGCGGGGAAGACCCAGGACACGTTGGGAAGACTTTGTCTCCCGGCTGGCCTGGGAACGCCTCGGGGTCCCACAGGAAGAGCTGGACAAAGTGGCTGGGGAGAGGGAAGTCTGGGCTTCCCTGCTTAGGCTGCTGCCCCCGCGACCCGACCTCGGATAAGCGGAAAAGATGGATGGATGGATGGATGGACATGTGAAACACTTTCTTTGTAAACACCGTGGCAACAAATTATCAGGTTAAAAAACAAATAATACAAAACTTACACTGAAAATACGAATGTACAAAAAATAAGTAGGTAAAAATGCATGGGGCGACGGTCTGAAGGAATCTGTTCCCACATGTTGCGACCACTTCTCCGAAGACAGCAAGAACTCGACTCGGTAAAAGAAACAACGTGAGTATGGCACCCTGCTTTTCGTGCATCGTTCTCAGGGATAGGTTGGCCCTACTATAGGACTGTGTCCGCCAACTAGAGCAGAGTAATTTCGTAACTTTTGACGTTGCGGACACATCTGCTCGCGTTAGCTGTAGCGAGCTGACTAGCCCAGTTTGTAGCAGTCCTAAGCGGCCTACAAGCAACGGTGAACTGGATGAGACGCATAATAGTCTACCAGGCACCACACCTTAATCATAGGGGACTCCATTACCCGAAACATACAGCTTAGCAAACAAGCTACAATTAAGGGTATTCCTGGGGCCAGAGCACCGGACATTGAAGCTAATCTTAGGGAGCTAACTCGCAACAAGCCTACGACAGGCTAATCGCACCACTCGCGACGCAAACATGGATGTACACATTGGCTCCAGTGACACTAGGATGAGACAGCCAGAGATTACAAAGATAAACATGATGAGGATGTCACGGTTAGGGCGCAGGAATGCGCCCTCATCTTTGCGTCCTGATGAGCGCACCGCGGGCCATGCCCACAGGCGCTCTCTTTCTGCTGCGGGCGTGCCTCCTCGCGCCTGCAAACATTTTGCAATTTTGCGCACCTGCCCGTGATGAACGAGCTGCCTTCATAAGCCTGCTCAACCTGCCATCCCGCGCCGGAATATAGTCTTCTGTACCGTAAACTGATATCCTGCTTGATGCAATCCAGCTCTCTTTGTGTTTTTCAGTGTGTGTTTTCTTGTGTCGTCCCCGCAGTAACCTCCGTCGCCTTGAAAGTGAGCTGTGCATCTCACTTTTCCCTGTATCTCCCTCTGGAC
>NC_084561.2:38313823-38328823 GCF_033978685.3 Nerophis lumbriciformis | reverse complement strand
TATATAAAATAATACAAAAATAATCTTAGTATTAATCAACAGGGGAATAGAGTGTGACAAAAATCCAAGAGTGTGTGTGTGTACGACTATGTGTGGAGATTAGTTGTTGAGTGTTACCGTAATGTTGAGTGAGAGGCGAGTCCAAAAGGGGCAGGGCAGGCTTATAGATCCGTGAGAAGCAGGAATTCGAGGGGCTACAGAGAGGTGTCGAAGGTCTGTGTCCAAGCGGGTGTCCAAGCGGGAGGTTGAGGATCGAGGGAAGCAGTCCGCAATCCAGATGGGAACAACAATGAAGACGAGATGCAAAGCTCGTCACGAGGAATGAAGGCAGATGTACGGGAACAGATGATTATGTTCTGGCCCGGAACGCAGGTCTTCACTGGCTTAAGAAGCCCAGGAAGCTCATCAATCACCGGTGCGCGGAGTGCAGATTGATTGCAGCTGCTTGCTGCCGCCGGAGTGACGCGCGCAGGAGATGAGTGGCCGGGGGCGTGTCCCTAGGTGCGTTCTGCGGGACTCATAGATGAATGCGCAGTGGCATGCGCCCGGGCCGTGACAGTTTTACTTATAACGCGCTGAAATGTAATGTCAGTGTTACCCTTTTCCTTTTTACCTATTCATTGAGGAAGGGCGAATGGAAGGCAACTCTCCCAATCTAAATTGTCGTCAGATTTCTGATCAGTTGATATTTTGGACACAGCTACTTGCCATTGCCATCATCGTCATCATTACCCTGTGGTGGCATTTCTGACCTTTTGAACCATATTTTGTGTCTGTCGAAGTCCGGAGAGAGAGTGAGGTCGAAAAGCATTAAGAAGGTCTCCTCGTTTCTTTTTTTCTATTCTGAACCATTGAAGGAGCATATGTGGGTTATAGTTGAACAAGTGGTCGGCCTGACCATTCTACAAAATGTTTTGATTGTTTGTTATGGCAACGTGGTTGGGGGCGTGGTTAAGAGGGGAGGAGTATATTTACAGCTAGAATTCACCAAGTCAAGTATTTCATATATATATATATATATATATATATATATATATATATATCGCCGCGACCCCGAAGGGAATAAGCGGTAGTAAATGGATGGATGGATGGATATATATATATATATATATATATATATATATATATATATATATATATATGAGATAATTGACTTTCAGTGAATTTTAGCTATATATATATATATATATATATATATATATATATATATATATATATATATATATATATATATATATATATAAATAAAAGAAATACTTGAATTTCAGTGTTCATTTATTTACACATATACACAAACATAACACTCATCTACTCATTGTTG
Source organism: Nerophis lumbriciformis (assembly GCF_033978685.3). Taxonomy (NCBI): domain Eukaryota; kingdom Metazoa; phylum Chordata; class Actinopteri; order Syngnathiformes; family Syngnathidae; genus Nerophis; species Nerophis lumbriciformis. The sequence goes on along the minus strand of NC_084561.2, from coordinate 38,327,502 downwards.
AGTTAAGGGTTGAATTGTCCATCCTTGTTCTATTCTCTGTCACTATCTTTCTAACCATGCTGAACACCCTCTCTGATTATGCATTGCTGTGTGGCACGCACAAAAGTGCTTTCATCAAATGCACTAGATGGCAGTATTGTCCATCATGTCACAACATTGCTGTTTACGGCAGACGGACTGCTTTACTGTAGATATTCTTTATATTGTGGGAAAGCGGACTCAGGTCCGCATGGAGCTGGAGGGGGCGTGGCCTCCAGCTCCGCCTGAATTTCGGGAGATTTTCGGGAGAAAATTTGTCCCGGGAGGTTTTCGGGAGAGGCGCTGAATTTCGGGAGTCTCCCGGAAAATCCGGGAGGGTTGGCAAGTATGATGTATTCCCATTTAGGTGAAGAATGTCTCATAATCCTCGCAAAGACACGAGGTGTGGGGGAGGGCGGGAAGAAGCACTTTTCGGGTCGTCCTTGCCAGTTCCAGTTCCTACATTGGCTGTCAAAGGTTCCCAACTTGCCGGATTACCCACTCAAAACGTCTCATGTCCCGGTGAGATGCATGATTTATGATCTACAATAAACTTACAGGGAGCAAGGAAGCAAGGAAACAGCAGACCACTCGATGATGTCAACATAGGGAGACAAAGTGGTGATGTTCGTCTGTGTTAGCGCTTATGATAACAATATCACTAATGATAATGATAATGGGTTGTACTTGTATAGCGCTTTTCTACCTTCAAGGTACTCAAAGCGCTTTGACACTACTTCCACATTTACCCATTCACACACATGTTCACACACTGATGGAGGGAGCTGCCATGCAAGGCGCTAACCAGCACCCATCAGGAGCAAGGGTGAAGTGTCTTGCTCAGGACACAACGGACATGACGAGGTTGGTACTAGGTGGGGATTGAACCAGGGACCCTCGGGTCGCGCACGGCCATTCTTCCACTGCGCCACGCCGTCCCCTAATACTTGGTTAATACTCAAGTCACAAATTGTTAATTGAGCATTGTTGGCGCTTTATGAATGGTTATTGATCTGATTTTATGGGCTGAATAGTGGAGCTCCCATTGGCTCAGCTGTAAGCTGACCTTTATTAAGTTAAAAGTTAAAGTTAAAGTACCAATGATTGTCACACACACACACTAAGTGTGGTGAAATTTGTCCTCTGCATTCGACCCATCCCCTTGTTCACCCCCTGGGAGGAGAGGGGAGCATTTTAGGTGATTTAACCCCCTATTCCAACCCTTGATGCTGAGTGCCAAGCAGGGAGGTAATGGGTCCCATTTTTATAGTCTTTGGTATGACTGGGCCGGGGTTTGAACTCACAACCTACCGATCTCAGGGCGGACACTCTAACCATCATCATCATCGGTGGTCACTTGAAACGAGTATGACGATCCTCCTGGTAGGGGGGGTATCCTTCTATGGAGGATGCCTGTGCGTGACTTTGTTTAACGTGGGGGGACCGGTGCACAGACAGTCACCACACGATCCTTGACTGATACGGGTCAGGGTCCAGTGGCATGGAGTCCAAGACGACTGGGGACCCTTTTCTGCTGCAGCCTTCATCCGTCATCCCAGCCGTTGTGACGCTCCGTAGGGTTAGCAATCATCCTCCGCCTGTTCCACCGTTGAGGTCTCGGGTTGTTATTTCCCCATAACTGGGCCCACATGGATGTGGGGGTGCCTTCTTCCGCCATCGCAGCCGTTGTGGTAGTTCTTACATCTACCGTCTTCCGCCTGCTCCGCCGTTGAGGTCTTCACCGTATCCCTGGCTAGGGGGCAGTCAAGCACTAGGCCTTTGCCAAGGACCACCTGGGGTAACAGTAGTAAAGGGGTTAACCTCCTAGTGCCCCAAGACCCCATAGAGCAGGGGTGTCAAACTCAAATACAGAGTGGGCCAAAATTTAAAACTGAACAAAGCCGCGGGCCAAGGTTGAACAAATTAACCTTTTTGATAGGGACCCAAACAAGTTGTGCATTAAATATTGAACACGCAAGGCTTATATAACTTTATAGTGACATGCAAAATCGAGTTTCAAATAATAATAATAATAATTAAAAAATATCAATGGCATATCAAATACAATTTAAATAAAAATTGAATGCTTCTTTTCTATTTGCAGCCTTCTGAGGTAAATATCAACATTAACTTTTTCCACAGGCTAATAAATTTGAAAATACCGGTAAAATAATGAATAAACCAACCATTCAGGACTTTAAACTGCTCAGTTTGCAACACACTGATGTAATCTGATGTGACCAAGCCAGATACCTGGCATCTTTTCTTGGATGCTAGTTCATTAATGTCGGGGCTCAGGCTTTGAGCTGAGGCATCTTTCATTATCGAACAAAGGTGTTCATCAGTCATTATATGTCGTAGTCCACAGTCTTGGGGCGTGCCTTACAGGCACTGCTTTTAATGTCCTCTACGAGCTGACGTCACGTTCGCTTTTCATCCATTCTAACAACGTGCCCGCCCAGTCACAAGATATGAGCGGCTCCTGTACGCACACTTACGTAAATGCAACGCATACTTCATCAACAGCGATACAGTTTACACTGAGAGTGACCCTAAAAGCAACTTTAACATTGTTAGAAATATACGCCACACTGTGAATCCACACCAAACAAGAATGACAAACACATTTTGGGAGAACATCCGCACAGTAACACAACAGAACAAATACCCAGAATCCTTTGCAGCACTAACTCTTCCGGTACGCTACAATATACACCCCCGCTACCTCCAAACCCCGCCGCCCCCCCACACACACACCTTGTAGCGTCAGGTTCCTGGTGTTGTGCCGGATAATGCACCCCCGGCGTAGAATGCACCATCTGACGGGAGTGTTATATCAACTAAAGCCCACACTTAAAGTTTCCACGTGCAAGATTGAATCTATTTGAAAAAGTTATTTAATAAGAAGCCAAAAGTGCAAAAACAATAATGTTCGTGTTGGAGGAGTTGTGAATGAATGAAATATGACATTTGTGCTGCAGTCTGCAGGTGTACCTAATGTTGTGGCTCAGCAGCGACTGTAGCACGGATTTCATATTTCATTCATGAATGAAATATTTCATTCATGAATGAAATATGAAATCCGTACGATTGTGAACGATAGGCAAAGATCCCCCAAAAATGTGCAGTTCCCCTTTAACAGAGGACATAGTCTCACCTCAGTTTGTCTAACAAATAATGTCCCCAAAACTGTCTTGACCTCTGCTTCATGAATGAAATATTACATTCATGAATTAAATATGAAACCCGTGCTGCAGTCGCTGCTGAGCCACAACATTAGGTACACCTGCAGACTGCAGCACGAATTTCATATTTCATTCATTCACAACTCCTCCAACACGAACATTATTGTTTTTGCACTTTTGGCTTCTTAATAAATAACTTTTTCAAATAGATTCAATCTTGCACGTGGAAACTTTAAGTGTGGGCTTTAGTTGATATAACACTCCCGTCATACGGTGCATTCTACGCCGGGGGTGCATTATCCGGCACAACACCTGGAACCTGACGCTACAAGGTGTGTGTATGTGTGTGTGGGGGGTTTGGAGGTAGCGGGGGTGTATATTGTAGCGTACCGGAAGAGTTAGTGCTGCAAAGGATTCTGGGTATTTGTTCTGTTGTGTTTATGTTGTGTTACTGTGCGGATGATCTCCCGAAATGTGTTTGTCATTCTTGTTTGGTGTGGATTCACAGTGTGGCGTATATTTCTAACAATGTTAAAGGTTTTTATACTGGCACCCTCAGTGTAACCTGTATCGCTGAAGATCAAGTATGCGTTGCATTCACTTGTGTGTGCGTGCCAGAGCCCGCGGGCCAGAGTTTGACACCTATGCCATAGAGGAGCCTCCACTGCCGGATGCACTTTGACGTCATGCCCAGGACACACACTCTAACCACTGAGTAGGTTATTCACGTTTATTTAATATTTAGAATACACTGAAAAAAAAGTCCATCCGTCGTCATGACTTTCATAACGATTGTGAACGATAGGCAAAGATCCAAAAAAAAGTGCAGTTCCCCTTTAACAGAGGACATAGTATCACCTCAATTTGTCTAACAAATAATGTCCCCAAAACTGTCTTGACCTCGGCTACATTTTTGCATAGTGTGACATTGATGCAGACGTGTCATACCAAAGGTGGACTAAACTGACACTGTTTGGGTAGAAGTCATGTAGTTTTCATCATTCCCCGAGCCTCCTGTAAATTAACATTCTTCCGAAATCTGCCACAGGGCGACATAATCTGTAGGAGTTTGGGGTTGAGACAGTGTTGAGTTTTCTCCTGGTGTTGGTGGCAGTCAGCAGAAACCCGGCTGCCTTATCTTCACACCCACTGGGAGCTGTGGCACTTGTGCTGGCCAAGCCCACAGTCCTGTGGCATTATCTCTGCTGCTGCTGCTCACATTACGGCAACCTGCTGGGGCTTTGCTGCCTCCAAGCCCTCCCTTGGCGCCGTCCTGTCCGTCTATCCTTCCTCCGTCCCCTAGCTCACTTTGCTGCATTGCTGGTTCTGTCATTCACTTCTCCATCCTACCCACCCTCCTGTCTTTCTTACCTCACACTAACTTAATTTCACTCTTACGTACCGCCACTGTTGCTGTCTCCCGTATTACTGTCACCTTCCTCACCCTTCAGATTTTTTCCATTTCAATGTCCCGCAGTACAAATCCCTTTTTTTGTCCCTTTAATTTACCTTGTTTTGCATTTGCCTCTCCCGGTCACATCTCTGGTTCTGTCTTACCCAGGCTGTCCAGAAGGCATTTATACTTTTATTACACTTCCCTTGCGTTCCTCAAATCCTTCTTACTTTTTGACCTTCTCCACTGAATTCTTTGTATCCCCTCCTATCCTAAAAATCCTATCCTGTCTCATCCCCAGAAGCCTGAGCTGACTTCCAGCAGGGTCACAAATGCAATCAGATATGACCGGACCTCCAGCTGGGTAGACTTAGTTATCTGCAGAAATTCTTTCACAGTCCATCTGCATACTGTAAAACCTTGTCATTGTAAAGCCATTGCAAATTACTGCCTAATAATTGCACCACTTTCACATTTACAGTATTTGAAATATATTTACGACAATTTACTGTAACTGCAGAGCTGTGATTTTACCGTTAATGTCAAAAAAGTTACAAGTAACTAAATGCTGCAACTTCACCTTTTTGGTAAATGGATTATACTTCTATAGAGCTTTTCTACCTTCAAGGTACTCAAAGCGCTTTGACACTATTTCCACATTCACCCATTCACACACTGATGGCGGGAGCTGCCATGCAAGGCGCTAACCACGACCCATCAGGAGCAAGGGTGAAGTGTCTTGCTCAAGGACACAACGGACGTGAATAGGTTGGTAGAAGCTGGGGATCGAACCAGGAACCCTCAGGTTGCTGGCACGGCCAATCTCCCAACCCCGCCAAGCCATCCCCATTGTAATTTTTATTGTAGATTAGTCTCTCGGTTTAAAAGCATACACCGCCACCAACTGTACAACGTAGTCTATGGAACCACTTAAGAGACAAATCATTTTCAGAGGACTATGATTACAGTACCTTATTTGTCGTACCATAAGGCGATCTGGATTATAAGGCGGACTAACATTGAACGAGTCTATTCAGGTCTATATTGATACAAGAGGTGAACCAGATTATAAGGCGCTAGAGATGCGCGGATAGGCAATTATTTCATCCGCAAAAAGTCGTCATCCATCCGCCATCCACCCAACCAACATTTTATCAAAACCACACCCGCCCGCCATCCGCCCGTTGTTATATATCTAATATAGACGATGCAAGGCATTAGTGAGGTTAGAAAGCTTTTGCCTGTTAAAGAAAGAAGACTGATCCAATGCAGTAGAGACATTCAATGCGTGATAATATTATTTATCATTATTATAGTATTATTGTCATTTCCATTAAGAAAGTGTTGACTATTGTTGCCAATGCCCTCAGATCAGGAGTGCGTTCCTCACACTTTGTGTGCGCAGTTGCAGCAAGCAGAACGATGCTTTTAAGGAGTTAAAAATTTTTTTAGAAAGACTAGGCCTATATTTTCGTTAGGTAAAATTTTTTTTCTGAATTTATTTCAATGAATATTAACTTGTTAACGTTATAATGCTCAAATAGGGACGAGGGCGGGGTGCACAGTGAAACAGTGAACAATTTCGCGAGAAAGATGAACCTTTATTGATTGATCTGCAGCCATGACAAAATATCAGACAATCTCCCTTGTCAACGACAGGCAGGAAAATAAAGATGAACACATAGCCTATGTTCTAGGCATAGGCATAGGCTCATACGTTTTTAAGTTGAAATAAAAAAATAAATAAAAAATGTGCCTCATAAGCCTTAGGCTGTCAATCACGCGCACAAACTTAAATTATACAATAACATATGTATGTCATCCCTATTTAAACAAAAATAAATAAAATAAATAATAATAATAAATTACCTGCAACTTATTGGCTAAGGCAAAAAGCTGAAGGGGGAAATCAAACCCATCAGACTGCACTTTATCATCAAACTTGAATTATAATGAAAATAGACGGTCACGACAAACAAAGCAGGCTAAATAGCCTTACATTGTAGCCAATCGGAGATGCGCTTCACTTGAAAGCGAGACCAAATAATTAACACATAGTAGTATATCTCGAATAGAAAAAAAACACAATAAACAACGCAATTGCCTTAATTCCTTTGCATTGTAGTGCGCCCAAACAACACGTAACCATCAAAATTATTCAGCTGACCGAACTCAATATAGGTTAGACATGGTCTTATTTGGTATAGCCTATAGGTAACGTAGACTAATTTGTTTAACATATCCAACCGTATGTCTACTTACTTTTTTTTTTGTTAGCACTATGCAGGAATAAAATGGCATCTACAGTTCCAGGATTCAGGCGAGAGCGCCTGGCCTCTAAAATGCGCCCTGCTGCGCTGAAGGAGCGCTCACTTGCGGCACTTGTTGCTGGGACGCATAGGATTCTCTTGGCAAGGTGTTGTAGTCGTGGGAATGATTGTCCTTGTTTCCCCCCAAAAGGAAAGTAGATTTTCCTCTGCTGATCCGTCGAGTTGGAAGTTTGTAGAGGAATAATCCTCTACTTCATCAACAAGCACGGGTGTATCCTCCTCCCATTCTGTGAAGTCAATCCTTTTCTTTTTCGGTGATGCACCATCAGCTCCACCTAAAGGACCGATAAAATCTATACGTTTTTCGTATGTGGGTAACAACATTTAACTATGTATATATATTTCCGAATTGGTTCAACCGCCCGAATCTATTTACAATCTATGTTTTTCGTTATGTCACCCGCCCGACCCGCGGATTATCCGCGGACTCCGCGGTTGTGTCCGCAAACCGCGCATCTCTATAAGGCGCATTAAAGGGGTCATATTATGATTTTTTTTCCCCCTACATTTAAACCACTTCCTTGCGGTCTACATATCATGTGGTTCTTTGGTCAAAATGTTGCACAGGTCATATTTACAGAGCATTTTCAACCCGCTTTTTGATGCGCCGCTTGTGGGTGATCTTATTTACGTGACTCCACTTCGACAGCGTCTTCCCTTCTGTCATCATTAGGCCCTTTTCAGGAACCGAGGTTCCTGTAGGAGTGTGTGGTTTGTGTTTCCACCGCATTTCACAGTTCAGGGTAGTTTATACAAATCAGGCTGATGACGTATGGAGGGGGTGGTTTACTATATTTCTGTACTGATATTATGTAAATAAACAGAGAATATTAGGTCACAGTTCTTTTACTGAAGTTTAACTAAGTGAAATACAAACCAATCATATACAAAACGATATTATTTATAAAATAAAGTCTACAGAATTGTTCATAAAAAGTCAGGCTTTAGTCTGCAATGTCCAACAGTCAGAAAGTCGTCCGCTCGGTAAATGATGAATTAAAGGGGAACATTATCACCAGACCTATGTAAGCGTCAATATATACCTTGATGTTGCAGAAAAAAGACCATATATTTTTTTAACCGATTTCCGAACTCTAAATGGGTGAATTTTGGCGAATTAAACGCCTTTCTAATATTCGCTCTCGGACGTCACATCAGGAAGCAATCCGCCATTTTCTCAAACACCGGGTCAAAACAGCTCTGTTATTTTCCGTTTTTTCGACTGTTTTCCGTACCTTGGAGACATCATGCCTCGTCGGTGTGTTGTCGGAAGGTGTAACAACACGAACAGGGACGGATTCAAGTTGCACCAGTGGCCCAAAGATGCGAAAGTGACAAGAAATTGGACGTTTGTTCCGCACACTTTACCGACGAAAGCTATGCTTCGACAGAGATGGCAAGAATGTGTGGATATCCTGCGACACTCAAAGCAGATGCATTTCCAACGATAAAGTCAAAGAAATCTGCCGCCAGACCCCCATTGAATCTGCTGGAGTGTGTGAGCAATTCAGGGACAAAGGACCCCGGTAGCACGGCAAGCAATGGCGGCAGTTTGTTCCCGCAGATGAGCGAGCTATCGACCCTAGCTTCCCTGGCCTGCTGACATCAACTCCAAAACTAGACAGATCAGCTTTCAGGAAAAGAGCGCGAATGAGGGTATGTCTACAGAATATATTAATTGATGAAAATTGGGCTGTCTGCACTCTCAAAGTGCATGTTGTTGCCAAATGTATTTCATATGCTGTAAACCTAGTTCATAGTTGTTAGTTTCCTTTAATGCCAAACAAACACATACCAATCGTTGGTTAGAAGGCGATCGCCGAATTCGTCCTCGCTTTCTCTCGTGTCGCTGGCTATCGTGTCGTTTTCGTCGGTTTCGCTTGCATACGGTTCAAACCGATATGGCTCAATAGCTTCAGTTTCTTCTTCAATTTCGTTTTCGCTACCTGCCTCCACACTACAACCATCCGTTTCAATACATTCGTAATCTGTTGAATCGCTTAAGCCGCTGAAATTTGAGTCTGAGTCCGAGCTAATGTCGCTATAGCTTGCAGTTCTTTCCGCCATGTTTGTTTGTGTTGGCTTCACTATGTGACATCACAGGAAAATGGAAGGGTGGTTAAAATCAGGCACTTTGAAGCTTTTTTTAGGGATATTGTGTGATGGGTAAAATTTTGAAAAAAACTTCGAAAAATATAATAAGCCACTGGGAACTGATTTTTAATGATTTTAACAATTCTGAAATTGTGATAATGTTCCCCTTTAATGAGGGTCAGTCAAATCATTTTGGTCCATTTCAGCTGTAAATAACAATACATGAATAATAAATGTCAGTCAATAAATGAGCTCACTATGTTCACTGCTCGCTGTACATATCCTACGAAGTCAGACCTACACTGTTTCAACGTCCATTTCTCAAATGATGCAATTGTTGATGACTGAAGTGCTGATATCAACCAAACCTAACCCCCCTTCCCCCCACATCCCACCCCCCCGATTGTAAATAATGTAAATAATTCAATGTATATACTCTGATGATTAACGTGTGTGATGACTGTATTATGATGATAGTATATTAGCATAATACAGTGGACCCCGACTTAAACAAGTTGAAAACTTATTCGGGTGTTACAATTTAGTGGTCAATTGTACGGAATATGTACTGTACTGTGCAATCTACTAATAAAAGTTTCAATAAATCAATCAATCAGTCAAAAAGTCTTTATCTTACGCCGAAAACACAAACACATCGGCTTTAAAGTTAGCTTGTTAGCATTAGCATTCTGTTTACTCGGGTTGAGGCTAATAACTACACAAATGGAGTGTCATTGACTACTTTTACAACATGTAATAAAGTAAATAGTTAAGATTTGATGTTGTTTACCTTCGTTACAATCGTGTGCTGCCTCCTTTCTTTCCGCATTTATCCAATTGAGTCAGAGTAGTAAGCAGCTTCGAGTCTGGCTTCATACTCCTCCGTTTAAAACAGTTTGTCCACAAGTTTGTAAAAATAAAAATATAAACAAAAATGAAAATGCATATAGTTTAAAGACTACGGCTGAGTAAAAACACTCCAAAATAGTTCCACTGATCAGCGTTCTTCAGCACACAGATGCCCCACAAAAGTTGCCCTTTTTGTTCTTCTTTCTCTCCGTTGTCAAGTGAAAATACACAAGAAATTAGAAATAAACAGTCTCTGCGTATATTCCAGTGGCGGTCGTGTGTTTGAAAGAGAAGTTTTAGAAAAGTATCCAACTGTGTTCAACCAATCAGCATTCAACAGCACAGCCCGCCCCCGAAAAGGCTCGTGGTCGCTTGGAAAAGTCCCACCTACCAAGGAGAAACTCCGAAGAGTTCCTAAAGAACTCAATCTATTTGTGTAGTTTTTGGTGGAAACACAGGGGGAACTTTACTTACCTGGTAAGTGGGGAAGTTCCTGAAAAAGTTCCTGCAGTGGAAAAATGCATTTTGTTGTAGTTTCTAGCGCTTCCATAGCGAGTCTACTGACAGATATAAGTTAAAACTGTATGCTACTTTGTATTACAAATGGCAACAGCGGTGGATGAATGCCACACAACAAGAGGATAGAGAAATAGAAGGAGCTTGTTAACTACAGCGTGGACTACAATGGCGGATGCATGCAAATTTTCAGAACTTATACTGATCCCAAATACACAACAGCAAGTACCAATAAGTAAGAAAAGTTGGTTTTGCATAATATTTGCGACACAAAACGCCAGATAATATTTTTCCTAAAAGGTGTCATTTTGGTGTCCTCATACACACACTAAAATAATAATACCCGTATGTTGAAGCAGAGTACGTCTGACTACAGTAGCCGCAGTGCTCTGACAATCCATCAAGCGGTGCGGCTTGGTAGCTTACCAACGTCGTACTAGCTGTCTGTAATGTTCTATATCAGGGGTACCCAAACTTTTTGACCCAAATTTATATATATATATATATATATATATATATATATATATATATATATATTTGTATATGTATATATATATTTTTTTGTGTATATTTATATATATATATATATATACAAATATATGTATTTTTTTTTTTTTGTATATATATATATATATATATATATATATATACTTTTTTTTTTTATATATATATATATATACTGTGTATATATATATATATATATATATATATATATATATATATATATATATATATATATATATATATATATTTATAATATATATATTAGGGCTGCAACAACTAATCGATTAAATCGATTACAATCGATTATAAAAATAGTTGCCAATTAATTTAGTCATCGATTCGTTGGATCTATGCTATGCGCAGAGGCTTTCTTTTATTTATTTATTTATTTTTTTTATTATGTTTTTTTATTTGTTTTTTTTAAAATAAACCTTTATTTATAAACTGCAACATTTACAAACAGCTGAGAAACAATAATCAAAATAAGTATGGTGCCAGTATGCTGTTTTTTTCCAATAAAATACTGGAAAGGATAGAAATGTAGTTTGTCTCTTTTATCCGATTTTTAATCGATTAATCGAAGTAATGATCGACAGATTAATCGTTTATCAAATATATATATATATATATATATATATATATATATATATATATATATATATATATACATACACACATATATATACACCGTATTCTTCGGAGTATAAGTCACACCGGAGTATAAGTCGCACCTGCCCAAAATGCATATTAAAAAAGGAAAAAAACATATATAAGTCGCACTGGAGCCCGGCCAAACTATGAAAAAAACTGCGACTTTTAGTCCGAAAAATACGGCATATATATATTTATACTGTATATATATATATATATATATATATATATATATATATATATATATATATATATATATATATATATATATATATATATATTCACTTTCCGTTTGCTCGCCCAACACTGCGGCTCGAGCGCGAGGATGTCACGTTATCGATCGGAAAATGCATTTTTAGACAATATGATTTGCCTGAGAGGCTAGGAGACCCTGAGAGTAAGAAGCGGTAGAAAATGGATTGATGGATGGGCTAGAAAGGACAGATTTAAAGAAAAAAAAAAAGAATTTGCGACTTCCCGTGGACTGTAGTTTGGGGAGCCATGTTCTATATTGTCCATTTTATACTGTTGCTTGCTTACCGGTACTTGCTAGAGTCATTTATTGAACAGGCGTCAACCTGCAGTCCACATGTATCTTCTATGTTTGACTGCCTTCATGGTCATACTTATCACTACACCTTGTGCCAAAAAAAATAGCTTTGATGTCAGTAAGCACAACCATAATTTACACCTACATTAGGGGCACTGGAGTATAAGGCGCACCGACGATTTTTGATACAATTAAAGGATTTTAAGAGCGACTTATACTCTGAAAAATACAGTATATTACTGTTGCCATTATGAATTTTTATGAAATATTTTGCCATCAACAGCCAGCCTCTGGGCGTGTCATCCACTCTCACAGTTTTAGCATTAACCATGTTTGTCCACTCGGAGTCTTAGTACTGTAATACAGTGGTATGCAGAGGTGGGTAATAGCACATTGGACACACTGTACTTGTACCATTTCTAATGGAAGTATTTTCTTCATTCATTTTTTAAATTAAAACAATTACTCTCGGTCCTCAATTCTGATGTATACTTAGGTTTTTGTGAGAATTCTTCCCCGAACTGATCGACGGAAATCACAAGCCCCTTCCCCCCTCCTGCTAATTAAAGCGCCAGCACAGACAGCTGCAGCCCTACGGTATGTCTCCTCTGACATGCAGCACCAGACAGAAAGATAATAATGTTTGTCAAATCACCTGATGTTGTTTGGTGCATAATTAACTCCACTAGCGACAGCCAGGTTTCCTGAACAAAACCGAAAAACAACCCATAGCCTTGTCCAGCTGTTTGCTGATGTTTGTCTTTTTTAATAAAGGGAGATAACATACCTGGAATTTGCCAAGAAAATATAAGGGATTTTCAGTTTCATTACAAACTGACCAAGGCTTGAACCGAGGTCCCTTGTGTCTAAAGGATGCATCCTAACGACTGTACTATTTAGTATGAAATGAAAAGTCAGAGTCAGGCACAGAAATTTGACAATTTGAACAACAGCAACTAAGCCACGAAGTGGTAGGCCACGTAAACTGACAGAGAGGGGTAAGCGGATGCTGAAGCGCATAGTGCAAAGACTTTCCGCACAGATGCTACAGAGCTCCAAACTTCATGTGACCTTCCAATTAGCCCACGTACAGTACGCAGAGAGCTTCATGAAATGGGTTTCCATGGCCGAGCAGCCGCATCGAAGCCATACATCACAGACCAATGCAAAGCGTCTGATGCAGTGGTGTAAAGCACGTCGCCACTGGACTCTAGAGCAGTAGAGACGTGTTCTCTGGAGTGATGAATCACGCTTTTCCGTCTGGCAATCTGATGCACGCGTCTGGTTTTGGAGGTTGCCAGGAGAACGGTACATTTCGGAATGGATTGTGCCGAGTGTGACATTTGGTGGAGGAGGAATCATGGTGTGGGGTTGTTTTTCAGGAGTTGGGTTTCGCCCCTTAGTTCCAGTGAAAGGAACTTTGAATGCTCCAGGATACCAAAACATTTTGGACAATTCCATGCTCCCAACCTCGTGAGAGGAGCAGGCCCCTTCCTCTTCCAACGTGACTATGCACCAGTGCACAAAGCAAAGTCCATAAAGACATAGGATGAACTTGACTGGCCTGCACAGAGTCCTGACCTGAACCC
>NC_084561.2:38121323-38308823 GCF_033978685.3 Nerophis lumbriciformis | reverse complement strand
TAGACTGTATTTATATTATTCACATGTGAATAATGCTGTATAATACTGTATTTATATTATTCACATGTGAATAATGCTGTATAATAGACTGTATTTATATTATTCACATGTGAATAATGCTGTATAATAGACTGTATTTATGTTATTCACATGTGAATAATGCTGTATAATAGACTGTATTTATATTATTCACATGTGAATAATGCTGTATAATAGACTGTATTTATGTTATTCACATGTGAATAATGCTGTATAATAGACTGTATTTATATTATTCACATGTGAACAATTCTGTACAATAGACTGTATTTATATTATTTACATGTGAATAATGCTGTATAATATACTGTATTTATGTTATTCACATGTGAATAATGCTATAAAATAGACTGTATTTATATTATTCACATGTGAATAATGCTGTATAATAGACTGTATTTATATTATTCACATGTAAAACATATCTAAGTGTTTATTGTCTATTGTGAGTGAACTGTGGTGCTGAAATTCCCCCAGGGATCAATAAAGTACTTTCTATTATATTCTATTCTATTCTAAAAAGTGACATGAAGTCAGACAAGGCAGCAAAAAAATATTGAATGATTACTTTTAAACTCGTAAAAAAAACATGATATCATGTGATGTCATGTGTGTCTGTAGAAATGTTCACATTTCAGTTTACAGGAATTCTACTTCCAACTAGAGAAAACATGTTGAAGTAAATTGTAAATTAATTTGATGTTTTACACACATGCACACACACACACACACCCTCAAACCAACTACAATTGTAGCCCAAGAACCATTAAAAAATAGCCACTAAATAAATCATAAGTTACTCACAAGTTACTCAATACTTGTGAATTTTTTTTTCACTGAATAATTACTTACTTAAGTAACTATTTACTTGAGTACAATTTTTGAGTACTCTACCCACCTCTGGTGACTATCAATTCTTAAGATAAAAAAAAGTAGACACTGATAAATTTCATTTTAACAGCAATTGAACTGCAAAATATGCACGTAACAAAAATGCAGTTGGGGAAGCCGGTGCGTTGACTTTTAAATGGGGTGTGAGATACTCATAATTTCGGTTTCAATCTGATAACAACTATAATACACGGCTACTATCGCCAACACCGATACTTTTTACTTGAAACGTCAACTTGACAAGCAGATATTTATGTGTTTATTCTTGATAACCAAATAAAATTGCTTGGAATATCTCGTTGAAAAGATACGCAGTAGAGGTGCTAAAAATATCGATTCACATCTGAATCGCAAGTTGAACTTATTCCGATTTTAAATCAATTCATAATTTTCGAGAGTCGATTAAAAAAGTATGTTGTTTTTGTTTGGCAAATGTTTTTGTTTTTAATTATTTTTTGGATGAAAAACCTTAAATTACTATTATTGATATCATTAGTATTATTGTTACTAAGTATTGTAAAGCTGGGATTGGGTTGATGTTGGAGTTCCTCCATTGATTAACATTCTGTGATTTTTGTAAATAAAATAAATACAAATTAAATATGTTTTTTTAGGTCAACACTGCGCGTATAAGTCAACAACCAAGAAGAGCTTGGCTGTGGACTTATACAAATCGATGTATTATAATTTATATACCAAATAATATATTACGAGAATCGTGTTCAATCGAGAATCAATTCTGAATCGAATTGTCATCCCAAGAATCAGAATAGAATCGTGAGATGCCCAAATTAAAAGAATACTTAGACTTAGACTTCCTTTTTATTGTCATTCAAATTTGTTTGTATATAGTATATAAATTGCTACAAAGGTTTAACACGTGTACAAGGATATTTCATATGCCTTTACTGTGTATATAATTGAATTGTGTTTATGTCGTGTATAACGTGTATTTATAATATGTTGTACAAAGGACATTTAATAATTTTCGGAAGTTCATCTTGTACTTGACATTGTTTATAGGGTTAGGCGCAATAAGTGTTCAACTTCAGCCTAAACTCTTTCGGTGTCATGACTTGGTCCTGGGGTTTAGTTTTTCTAGAAGGCAACGGAAAGTTGGCTCGGGCAAGACGGGAATGAGAGTACATAATTTATTTTTTACACTAATAAAGGACAAAAAAAAGAGTACAAACGAAAAGCGCGCACAGCGACGGAGAACAAACTATGAAACCAAAAGACTATAGCATTAATAAACAAAAACTTACTTGGCTTGGACTAAAGTTGCAGCATGAAAGATGGACATGAAAAAACAACTGTCAGGAATGTGAAGAGCAAAAATGTGGGATGTCGCCAGAACGACAAACTGAAAACAATGAACTTAAATACTATAGACATGAGGTGCGTGACTCAAAACGTGAAACAGGTGCGTGACGTGACGGGTGAAAACTAATGGTTGCTATGGTGACAAAACAAAACAAAAGTGCACAAAAAGTCCAAAAACAAAACCGAACCTGACTAAAACAAAACATGATCACACAGACATGACATTCGGTCCGCAACATTTTCATTTTCAATCTATGAATGTACAACTGTTTGTTTATTTTGTTGACGATTGACCGAAAAATAATAAAATATACTATAAATTTGAACTTTACTGTACAGATAAGAACGAAATTGTGTTGCATTAGCTCATGGTAGTGCAGGATAAAAAAGGTGCAGATATAAATAAATAGATTACTGTACAGATAAATATATAGCACTTTTGCATATGCATCCAGGTTTATGGATGTATGTTATATTGTCTTTATATTCCAGCGAGTTAATCCATTTTTGGGGGGAATTGAGGGGATTATTATGATGCGTTCAAGAGTCTTACGGCCTGAGAGGGAAGAAGCTGTTACAGAACCTGGAGGTTCTGCTTCGGAGGCTGCGGAACCTCTTTCTAGAAGTCACAAATGTAATGACAATTTTGCCTTAGGCCATCAGGCACATGAACAATAACAAGATCTGATAGCTCAGTTACAGCTCTTTTTATTACTTATTCTGTGTTATATGTGTTTTATGTTGCATGATTGCACCAAGAAAGATTCCTAGTTTGTGAACCCGTTCTCAAACAATGGCAATAAAAACTATTCTGATTCTGATTCTGACAATTTTGTGTACGAAGGAACAATTTGTGACTGTTCAGTTTGCAAATACATCAACGATGCTATTTTAATCAATTTCTAATGGATAAAGCTTTGGCCTGGACAAGAGGTCATCAGGTGGTCCCCAACGTTCACCGAGTGTTTTGACCCTTAACCACAACACTCTCCGATTGGTGGGTCAGCAGTGATTGGCCAGATCACTGCCCCTCTCATCCAAGCTTCCAGCTATTGTCCTCTCTTTTATGCCAGAGCCAACAGGAGGCTCTCTCTGCCGCTTCTCCCAGCCTACGAACGGCTGTTTTCCTCAAGTGACCTCTCAATCCGATCTTTGTCATCAGATTCCACAAGGATTGAGCAGGGAATCCTCGACATCCAACTTCCACTGTCCACCCCTTGTCCCGGCAGTCCTGGATAAGTTTTGGTACTTTGCTTCCTCGCATCCCTCCTCCAATGGGACAGTAAGTTCCACCAGGATGATTTTCTAAAAACAGGACTTATAAACAAAAAAGGAGCACAATTTTTAAACTGCACTACAACATTGTACTTTTAGGCCTAATTAAGATCATCTCCTTTTTTCATGCAAACAACTTTGAAATGGAAGTCATACTGATCATTAATCATTCTAAGGTTACAAGAATGTTCCACCAAGACTTGAACTTGAATCACTGGCTTCAGAGTCCACAGTGCTAACCATTACACCATGGAACCTGTAATTCTGCATGTAAAACAATGTGATCCTACAAAACGGTTAAGATCAAGTCTCAAGACACAAATGTAAAGACAACTTTGTGTAAGAGGGAAAAAGTTGAGATTAAAAACAGGACTAAAACAGATAAATATCATAATTTGAAAATGGACTACAACATTGTACTTTTAAGTCCAATTTGGATTCACTGTCATTTTCATGTAAAAATATTCAAAGGGAAGTCATACCAAATACTAAACACTCTAATGTTACAAGAAGGTTCCACCAAGACTTGAACTTGGATCACCGGATTCAGAGTCCAGAGTGCTAACCATTACACCATGGAACCTGTAAATGTACATGTTAAACAATGTGATCCTACAGTACACAGTATTGATGAAACGTGATTCTCATTGACACCTTGAGTGGAAGTTGTCAGGGAAATGGAGGGACATGTTTAAATCAAGTCTAAAGTAAAACAAAAGACAAGACTTGTGACTGTGTGTACGAGGGGAAAAGTCATGACTGAAAACAGGAATTTTAAACAGAGGGGACACAAACTGATATTGGACTACAAAACTTCACGTTAACCACAATTTAAATACACTGGATTTTTCATGAGGTTTTTAATCACATGGAGGTCATACTGAACAATAATCACTCTAATGTTTCAACAAGGTTCCACCAAGACTTGAACTTGAACCACTGGATTCAGAGTCGTGTGCCGTCAGAAAAAAATTGGTCAATGTTTAAAATCAAGTTTTAGGTCAAAAGTAGAAATAAATATAACTATGTGTGTACGAGGTACAAAGTAATGACTGAAAACAGGACTTAAAAACTTTAGAGCTTGTCCAGGATTTGAAACCAGGGTCTCTCACACCTTAAGCAAAAATACAGGAGTGGACCAACATGACCTGGAACAAGTCTTTCCAGCAAATCTCATGACATGTGAAATATTAATAGGGGACACAATCTGAAACTCAGTTATTTTATTGCACTTTTAACACATTATTACATTCACTGACATTTTCATACATAGATGAACTAAGGGTTACCAGCTCAGTCCGAGAACAAACTGTGGTCATAAATTTAGGTACCGCTGTATTTGATTTGATGGATTTTTATTGATTCCTTTAGTCCGTGAAGTCAATAAAAAATAATCAAAATCAATTCTAAAGTGAAAATAGGACTTATAAATATAAGGGTTTATCCGGGAATCGAACACCTCTGACACGTGAAGCGAGAATCATACGACTAGACCAGGGGTCGGCAACCCAAAATGTTGAAAGAGCCATATTGGACCAAAAATACAAAAACAAATCTGTCTGGAGCCGCAAAAAATTAAAATCCATATTACATACAGATAGTGTGTCATGAGATATACATTGAATTAAGAGGACTTAAAGGAAACTAAATGAGCTCAAATATAGCTACAAATGAGGCATAATTATGCAATATGTACATATAGCTAGCCTAAATAGCATGTTAGCATCGATTAGCTTGCAGTCATGCAGTGACCAAATATGTCTGATTAGCACTCCACACAAGTCAATAACATCAACAAAACTCCAAAACTCACCTTTGTGGATTCATGCACAACGTTAAAAGTTTGGTGGACAACATGAGACAGAAAAAGAAGTTGCATAAAACACGTCCTAGAAAGTCGCAGAAAGATATACATGTAAACAAACAAAGGTGAGTTCAAGGACTGCCAAATTTAGCAGGACAAAACGGTGCTTGCCAAATACTCGAATCAGTGAAGCATGTTTAATATAAACAATGTGCTTTATAACAATTAAGGAGGTTTGTGTCATGTTTCTCCTCCTACAGAAACCGTATTAAAACATTTTTTTTTTTTTTTCCCCCTGAACTTTTTCCATTTTTCATACATTTTTGAAAAAGCTCCAGAGAGCCACTAGGGCGGCGCTAAAGAGCCGCATGCGGCTCTACAGCCGCGGGTTGCCGACCCCCGGACTAGACCAACAAGCCATTAAAAATACTTTGGCAAAAATCTTAGATGAAAAAAGAAACAAAAACAGCTTTTAATAGGAGACACAATCTGTAACTGTACTTTTAACACATCCAAAAGATAAACATACACACTTATATATGAAGTCCTACTGGACACTAATGTTTCAAGTAGGTTCCACCAAGACTCAATATTGGATCACTGGATTCAAAGTCCAGAGTGCTAACCATTACACCATGGAACCTGTATATACACGTGGTAAAAGAAAGTGATCCAACAGTAAACAGTTATGATGAAATTTGATTAAATCTCATTGACACCTTGAGTGTAAGTTGTCAGGAAAATGGAGAGAAACGTTTAAATCAAGTCTAAAGTAAAAAAAGACAAGACTTGTGAGTGTGTGTACGAAGGGAAAAGTCATGACTGGAAACAGGAATTATAAACACAAGTGCTCGTCCAAGTTCAACAAATCTCATGAAATGTGAGATTTTAATAAGGGACACGATCCGACATCGTGTCACACTTTTAACCAACATTTTTGAATTCCTTTAGATTAATTCATACATGAAAAAAGCAGTGAATTCAAATTTGGGTTAATAGTGCAAAGTTTTAACCAGGTTACAGATTGTGTCCCCTATTAAAATCTCACATTTTGTCAAGCTTGTTAAAAAGGATAGGACTCAGATGCAGAGTAGGGAACTTTGACAGGCTTTTATTTTGACAGCTTCCTTTCACCTCCAAAGTCAAGGAATTACAATATCTATATTAACCAAAAAACTAATTGGCGAAAAAGGTTCCAAAAAATAGGAACAACCGAAAATCACTCCGAACGGAGGAAAACACAAAATCAAAGACACACTATAATTGGCGCCGTATATGCTATAACATTTATTAACAAAAAACGCCTCAACAAGAGGAAGAAACAACAGCTATGAAAAATTCTACTCCATCTGATCTAATAAAGTTTAACAAAAATTGTCACTCAAAAATTTGAGGAAAGAATGAAAAATAACTGATAACTCACCACTTCGGCTGAATAAACTAAATAACAAAAAAATCACTCTGCTGAGGAGGAAGAAAGGAAAACTCAAAATAGCAATGAAGGGATTCAGGATCAAGGAACATAAGCACGAGACGAGGCAAGGTAAGGCAAGACAAGGACACGGACATGGAGCTAGAGAGCACGAATAAACGAGACAATCTGGCACAGAACAAAGGGAGGAGTGGGTTTATAAGACACATGAGGGTAATAGGGAACAGATGGAAATAATCAGGGAACAGGGATGACGTCAGACTGATGACACAAAAGGAAGGGCAAGTGACCTGAAACGAGAGGAGAATTACTTTTCAAACTAAAACATGAATTTCACAAGACAGAAAAAAACCAACACAAGACATCCCTCACCGCGGTGTGACACATTTGATTTGACATTTTTTCAGCAATCCTGTTGCAGGGTTTGTTGGTCTTGGACAAGTCCTTGTGTTAAAATTATAATTCCTGTTTTCAGTCATGACTTTTCCCCTCGTACACACAGTCACAAGTCTTGTCTTTTTTTACTTTAAATTTGATTAAAACATTTCCCTCCATTTTCCTGACAACTTACACTCAAAGTGTCAATGAATATCTATTAAATTTAATCAATTCTGTTTGCTGTTGGATCACTTTCTTTTACCATGTGTATATACAGGTTCCATGGTGTAATGGTTAGCACTCTGGACTTTGAATCCAGTGATCCAAGTTCAAGTCTTGGTGGAACCTACTTGCAGTTTACAACTTCTTTAGTAATTTGATACATATTTATGGATCTCGTGAGTGTGTGATGTTAATAAAAAAATGATCAAAATCAAGTCGAAAATCACAAATGTAACAACAACTGTGTGTACGAGGGGAAAAAATGTGATTGAAAATAAGACTTATAACATAAGTGTTTGTCCGTTAGTTGAATCCAGGGTCCCTCACACACACAGTTTGAATCAACTATTAAACCAGAAAGCCCAAACACATATCCAAATTTAAATTGGCTCCCTCTTTCAAGCTAAAAATATTTAAAAGAAGGGTATACTGAACACTAACCATTCTTACGTTACAAGAAGGTTCCACCAAGACTTGAACTTTGATCACTGGATTCAGAGTCCAGAGTGCTAACCATTACACCATGGAACCTGTAAATGTACATGTAAGACAATGTGATCCTACAGTACACAGGGTTTGATTTGATTTGATAGATTGTCATTGATCCCTTGAGTGTGTGCCGTCAGAAAAAAAGAGGTCAACGTTTAAAATAAATTTTTAGGTCAAAAGTAGAAAGAAATATAACGATGTGTGTACGAGGTACAAAGTAATGACTGAAAACAGGACTTAAAAACCTTAGAGCTTGTCCAGGATTTGAAACCAGGGTCTCTCACACCTTAAGCAAAAACACAGGAGTGGACCAGCAAGACCTGGAACAAGTCTTTCCAGGAAATCTCATGGAATGTGAGATTTTAATAGGTGACACAATCTAAAACTTGGTTATTTTATTGCACTTTTAACACATTTACATTCACTGACATTTTCATACATAGATGAACTAAGGGTTACCAGCTCAGTCCTAGAACAAACTGTGGTCATAAATTTAGGTACCGCTGTATTTGATTTGATGGATTTTTATTGATTCCTTTAGTCGGTGAAGTCAATAAAAAATAATCAAAATCAATTCTAGAGTGAAAATAAGACATATAAACATAAGGGTTTATCCAGGAATCAAACACCTCTGACACCCGAAGCGAGAATCATACAACTAGACCAGGGGTCGGCAACCCAAAATGTTGAAAGAGCCTTATTGGACCAAAAATACAAAAACAAATCTGTCAGGAGCCGCAAAAAATTCAAAGCCATATTACATACAGATAGTGTGTCATGAGATATACATTGAATTAATATGACTTAAAGGAAACTAAATGACCTCAAATATAGCTACAAATGAGGCATAATGATGTAATATGTACATATAGCTAGCCTAAATAGCATGTTAGCATCTATTAGCTTGCAGTCATGCAGTGACCAAATATGTCTGATTAGCACTCCACACAAGTCAATAACATCAACAAAACTCCAAAACTCACCTTTGTGGATTCATGCACAACGTTAAAAGTTTGGTGGACAACATAAGACAGAAAAAGAAGTGGCATAAAACACGTCCTAGAAAGTCGCAGAAAAATATACATGTAAATAAACTAAGGTGAGTTCAAGGACTGCCAAAATTAGTAGGACAAAACGGCGCTTGCCAAATACTCGAATCAGTGAAGCATATTTAATATAAACAGTGTGCTTTATAACAATTAGGGAGGTTTGTGTCATGTTTCTCCTCCTACAGAAACCATATTAAAACATTTTTATTTTTTTTTCCCCCTCAACTTTTTCCATTTTTCATACATTTTTGAAAAAGCTCCAGAGAGCCACTAGGGCGGCGCTAAAGAGCCGCATGCGGCTCTACAGCCGCGGGTTGCCGACCCCCGGACTAGACCAACAAGCCATTAAAAATACTTTGGCAAAAATCTTAGATGAAAAAAGAAACAAAAACAGCTTTTAATAGGAGACACAATCTGTAACTGTACTTTTAACACATCCAAAAGATAAACATACACACTTATACATGAAGTCCTACTGGACACTAATGTTTCAAGTAGGTTCCACCAAGACTCAATATTGGATCACTGGATTCAAAGTCCAGAGTGCTAACCATTACACCATGGAACCTGTATATACACATGGTAAAAGAAAGTGATCAAACAGTAAACAGTTATGATGAAATTTGATTAAATCTCATTGACACCTTGAGTGTAAGTTGTCAGGAAAATGGAGAGAAACGTTTAAATC
The DNA here is from genome assembly GCF_033978685.3 of Nerophis lumbriciformis. Classification (NCBI taxonomy): domain Eukaryota; kingdom Metazoa; phylum Chordata; class Actinopteri; order Syngnathiformes; family Syngnathidae; genus Nerophis; species Nerophis lumbriciformis. The sequence continues at coordinate 38,299,233 of NC_084561.2, read as the reverse complement.
AAGTCTAAAGTAAAAAAAGACAAGACTTGTGAGTGTGTGTACGAAGGGAAAAGTCATGACTGGAAACAGGAATTATAAACACAAGTGCTCGTCCAAGTTCAACAAATCTCATGAAATGTGAGATTTTAATAAGGGACATGATCCGACATTGTGTCACACTTTTAACCAACATTTTTGAATTCCTTTAGATTAATTCATACATGAAAAAAGTAGTGAATTCAAATTTGGGTTAATAGTGCAAAGTTTTAACCAGGTTACAGATTGTGTCCCCTATTCAAATCTCACATTTTGTCAAGCTTGTTAAAAAGGATAGGACTCAGGTGCAGAGTAGGGAACTTTGACAGTTTTTTATTTTGACAGCTTCCTTTCACCTCCAAAGTCAAGGAATTACAATATCTATATTAACCAAAAAACGAATCGGCGAAAAAGGTTCCAAAAAATAGGAACAACCGAAAATCACTCCGAACGGAGGAAAACACAAAAGCAAAGACAAACTATAATTGGCGCCGTATATGCTATAAAATTTATTAACAAAAAAACGCTCCAACAGGAGGAAGAAACAACAGCTGTGAAAAATTCTACTCTATCTAATCTAATAAAGTTTAACAAAAATTGTCACTCAAAATTTTGAGGAAAGAATAAAAAATAACTGATAACTCACCACTTTGGCTGAATAGACTAAATAACCAAAAAAATCACTCTGCTGAGGAGGAAGAAAGGAAAACTCAAAATAGCAATGAAGGGATTCAGGATCAAGGAACATAAGCACGAGACGAGGCAAGGTAAGGCAAGACATGGACACGGACACGGACACGGACGCTAGAGAGCACGAATAAACGAGACAATCTGGCACAGAACAAAGGGAGGAGTGGGTTTATAAGACACATGAGGGTAATAGGGAACAGATGGAAATAATCAGGGAACAGGGATGACGTCAGACTGATGACACAAAAGGAAGAGCAAGTGACCTGAAACGAGAGGAGAGTTACTTTTCAAACTAAAACATGAATTTCACAAGACAGAAAAAACCAACACAAGACATCCCTCACCGCGGTGTGACACATTTGATTTGACATTTTTTCAGCAATCCTGTTGCAGGGTTTGTTGGTCTTGGACAAGTCCTTGTGTTAAAATTATAATTCCTGTTTTCAGTCATGACTTTTCCCCTCGTACACACAGTCACAAGTCTTGTCTTTTTTTACTTTAGACTTGATTTAAACGTTTCTCTCCATTTTCCTGACAACTTACACTCAAAGTGTCAATGAATATCTATTAAATTTCATCAATACTGTTTACTGTTGGATCACTTTCTTTTACCATGTGTATATACAGGTTCCATGGTGTAATGGTTCGCACTCTGGACTTTGAATCCAGTGATCCAAGTTCAAGTCTTGGTGGAACCTTCTTGCAGTTAGCAACTTCTTTAGTACCGTATTTTCCGCACCATTAGCCGCACCTAAAAACCACAAATTTACTCAAAAGCTGACAGTGCGGCTTTTAACCCGGTGCGCTTTATATATGGATAAATATTAAGATTCATTTTCATAAAGTTTCGATCTCGCAACTTAGGTAAACAGCCGCCATCTTTTTTCCCGGTAGAACAGGAAGCGCTTCTTCTTCTACGCAAGCAACCGCCAAGGTAAGCACCCGCCCCCATAGAACAGGAAGCGCTTCTTCTTCTACTGTAAGCAACCACCCGCCCCCGGAAGAAGAAGAAAAAATGCGCGGATATACCGTACGTTTCATTTCCTGTTTACATCTGTAAAGACCACAAAATGGCTCCTACTAAGCGACAAGGACCCGGTTCATGAAAAGACGCAATCTCTCCATCCGCACACGGATTACTACCGTATTTCACAGCAACTGATATTCCTGTGAACCGCACTGTGGAACGGGAGCACGTACGGTGAATATTCGCACCACAGGGAATGAGAAGTCATCCTTCACTGTGGTTCTAGCTTGCCATGCTAACTTCCACCCATGGTGATATTCAAAAGGAAGACCTTGCCAAAAGAGACCTTTCCAGCCGGCGTCATCATAAAAGCTAACTCGAAGGGATGGATGAAGAAAAGATGAGCGAGTGGTTAAGGTAAGTTTAAGTTTACGCGAAGAGGCCGGGTGGCTTTTTTCACGCAGCTCTGTCCATGTTGATATACGTATGTTTGTGATTGCACATTTGCGTACATTTTGGGAGTGAACAGAGTTATTAGAACGCTGGTTTTTAATATATTATTAAAGTTTGACTGACCTATCTGACTGTTTTTTTGACATTCCTTTAGCGCAGTTAGATTTACAACACGGGGCGGCTTATTGGTGGACAAAGTTTTGAAATATGCCGTTCATTGAAGGCGCGGCTTTTAACCCAGGGCGCCTTATGATGCGGAAAATACGGTAATTTGATACATTTTTATGGATCTCGTGAGTGTGTGATGTTAATAAAAAAAATTATCAAAATCAAGTCAAAAGTCACAAATGTAACAACTGTGTGTACGAGGGAAAAAAATGTGATTGAAAATAAGACTTATAAACATAAGTGTTTGTCCGTTAATTTAATCCAGGGTCCCTCACACACAAAGTTTGAATCAAACTATTAAACCAGAAAGCCCAAATTTAAATTGGCTCCCTCTTTCAAGCTAAAAACATTTGAAGAAAGGTCATACTGAACACTAACCACTCTTACGTTACAAGAAGGTTCCACCAAGACTTGACCTTGGATCACTGGATTCAGAGTCCAGAGTGCTAACCATTACACCATGGAACCTGTACATGTACATGTAAAACAATGTGATCCTACAGTACACAGGGTTTGATTTGATTTGATAGATTGTCATTCATCCCTTGAGTGTGTGCCGTCAGAAAAAAAATAGGTCAACGTTTAAAATCAAGTTTTAGGTCAAAAGTAGAAAGAAATATAACTATGTGTGTACGAGGTACAAAGTAATGACTGAAAACAAGACTTCAAAACTTTAGAGCTTGTCCAGGATTTGAAACCAGGGTCTCTCACACCTTAAGCAAAAACACAGGAGTGGACCAGCAAGACCTGGAACAAGTCTTTCCAGGAAATCTCATGGAATGTGAGATTTTAATAGGTGACACAATCTAAAACTTGGTTATTTTATTGCACTTTTAACACATTTACATTCACTGACATTTTCATACATAGATGAACTAAGGGATACCAGCTCAGTCCTAGAACAAACTGTGGTCATAAATTTAGGTACCGCTGTATTTGATTTGATGGATTTTTATTGATTCCTTTAGTCGGTGAAGTCAATAAAAAATAATCAAAATCAATTCTAGAGTGAAAATAAGACATATAAACATAAGGGTTTATCCAGGAATCAAACACCTCTGACACCCGAAGCGAGAATCATACGACTAGACCAGGGGTCGGCAACCCAAAATGTTGAAAGAGCCTTATTGGACCAAAAATACAAAAACAAATCTGTCAGGAGCCGCAAAAAATTCAAAGCCATATTACATACAGATAGTGTGTCATGAGATATAAATTGAATTAATATGACTTAAAGGAAACTAAATGACCTCAAATATAGCTACAAATGAGGCATAATGATGTAATATGTACATATAGCTAGCCTAAATAGCATGTTAGCATCGATTAGCTTGCAGTCATGCAGTGACCAAATATGTCTGATTAGCACTCCACACAAGTCAATAACATCAACAAAACTCCAAAACTCACCTTTGTGGATTCATGCACAACGTTAAAAGTTTGGTGGACAACATGAGACAGAAAAAGAAGTGGCATAAAACACGTCCTAGAAAGTCGGAGAAAGATATACATGTAAACAAACTAAGGTGAGTTCAAGGACTGCCAAAATTAGTAGGACAAAACGGCGCTCGCCAAATACTCGAATCAGTGAAGCATGTTTAATATAAACAATGTGCTTTATAACAATTAAGGAGGTTTGTGTCATGTTTCTCCTCCTACAGAAACCATATTAAAACATTTTTTTTTTTTTTTCCCCTCAACTTTTTCCATTTTTCATACATTTTTGAAAAAGCTCCAGAGAGCCACTAGGGCGGCGCTAAAGAGCCGCATGCGGCTCTACAGCCGCGGGTTGCCGACCCCCGGACTAGACCAACAAGCCATTAAAAATACTTTGGCAAAAATCTTAGATGAAAAAAGAAACAAAAACAGCTTTTAATAGGAGACACAATCTGTAACTGTACTTTTAACACATCCAAAAGATAAACATACACACTTATACATGAAGTCCTACTGGACACTAATGTTTCAAGTAGGTTCCACCAAGACTCAATATTGGATCACTGGATTCAAAGTCCAGAGTGCTAACCATTACACCATGGAACCTGTATATACACACGGTAAAAGAAAGTGATCAAACAGTAAACAGTTATGATGAAATTTGATTAAATCTCGTACACCTTGAGTGTAAGTTGTCAGGAAAATGGAGAGAAACGTTTAAATCAAGTCTAAAGTAAAAAAAGACAAGACTTGTGAGTGTGTGTACGAAGGGAAAAGTCATGACTGGAAACAGGAATTATAAACACAAGTGCTCGTCCAAGTTCAACAAATCTCATGAAATGTGAGATTTTAATAAGGGACATGATCCGACATCGTGTCACACTTTTAACCAACATTTTTGAATTCCTTTAGATTAATTCATACATGAATAAAGCAGTGAATTCAAATTTGGGTTAATAGTGCAAAGTTTTAACCAGGTTACAGATTGTGTCCCCTATTCAAATCTCACATTTTGTCAAGCTTGTTAAAAAGGATAGGACTCAGGTGCAGAGTAGGGAACTTTGACAGTTTTTTATTTTGACAGCTTCCTTTCACCTCCAAAGTCAAGGAATTACAATATCTATATTAACCAAAAAACTAATCGGCGAAAAAGGTTCCAAAAAATAGGAACAACCGAAAATCACTCCGAACGGAGGAAAACACAAAAGCAAAGACAAACTATAATTGGCGCCGTATATGCTATAAAATGTATTAACAAAAAACGCTCCAACAGGAGGACGAAACAACAGCTGTGAAAAATTCTACTCTATCTAATCTAATAAAGTTTAACAAAAATTGTCACTCGAAATTTTGAGGAAAGAATAAAAAATAACTGATAACTCACCACTTTGGCTGAATAGACTAAATAACCAAAAAATCACTCTGCTGAGGAGGAAGAAAGGAAAACTCAAAATAGCAATGAAGGGATTCAGGATCAAGGAACATAAGCACGAGACGAGGCAAGGTAAGGCAAGACATGGACACGGACACGGGAGCTAGAGAGCACGAATAAACGAGACAATCTGGCACAGAACAAAGGGAGGAGTGGGTTTATAAGACACATGAGGGTAATAAGGAACAGATGGAAATAATCAGGGAACAGGGATGACTGACGTAAGACTGATGATACAAAAGCAAGGGCAAGTGAACTGAAACGAGAGGAGAATTACTTTTCAAACTAAAACATGAATTTCACAAGACAGAAAAAAACCAACACAAGACATCCCTCACCGCGGTGTGACACATTTGATTTGACATTTTTTCAGCAATCCTGTTGTAGGGTTTGTTGGTCTTGGACAAGTCCTTGTGTTAAAATTATAATTCCTGTTTTCAGTCATGACTTTTCCCCTCGTACACACAGTCACAAGTCTTGTCTTTTTTTTTAACTTTAGACTTGATTTAAACGATTCCCTCCATTTTCCTGACAACTTACACTCAAAGTGTCAATGAATATCTATTAAATTTCATCAATATTGTTTACTGTTGGATCACTTTCTTTTACCATGTGTATATACAGGTTCCATGGTGTAATGGTTAGCACTCTGGACTTTGAATCCAGTGATCCAAGTTCAAGTCTTGGTGGAACCTACTTGCAGTTAGCAGCTTCTTTAGTAATTTGATACATATTTATGGATCTCGTGAGTGTGGGATGTTAATAAAAAAATGATCAAAATCAAGTCAAAAGTCACAAATGTAACAACAACTGTGTGTACGAGGGACAAAAATGTGATTGAAAATAAGACTTATAAGCATAAGTGTTTGTCCGTTAATTGAATCCAGCGTCCCTCACACACAAAGTTTGAATCAAACTATTAAACCAGAAAGCCCTGAATTTTTTTTGGCAAGATTCTTAAAAAAAACAAAACATTTTAACAGGAGACACAATCTGAAAATGCACTTTTAACACATATCCAAATTTAAATTATCTCCCTTTTTCATGCTTAAAATATTTAGAGGAATGTTATACTGAACACTAACCACTCTTACGTTACAAGAAGGTTCCACCAAGACTTGAACTTGGATCACTGGATTCAGAGTCCAGAGTGCTAACCATTACACCATGGAACCTGTAAATGTACATGTAAAACAATGTGATCCTACAGTACACAGGGTTTGATTTGATTTGATAGATTGTCATTGATCCCTTGAGTGTGTGCCGTCAGAAAAAAATAGGTCAACGTTTAAAATCAAGTTTTAGTTCAAAAGTAGAAAGAAATATAACTATGTGTGTACGAGGTACAAAGTAATGACTGAAAACAAGACTTCAAAACTTTAGAGCTTGTCCAGGATTTGAAACCAGGGTCTCTCACACCTTATGCAAAAATACAGGAGTGGACCAACAAGACCTGGAACAAATCTTTCTAGTAAATCTCATGACATGTGAAATTTTAATAGGGGACACAATCTGAAACTTGGTTATTTTATTGCACTTTTAACACATATTTACATTCACTGACATTTTCATACACAGATGAACTAAGGGTTACCAGCTCAGTTCTAGAACAAACTGTGGGCATAAATTTAGGTACCACTGTAGTTTGATTTGATAGATTTTTATTGATTCCTTTAGTCTGTGAAATCAATAAAAAACAATCAAAATCAATTCTAAAGTGAAAATAGGACTGTAGGATCACATTGTTATACATGTACATTTACAGGTTCCATGGTGTAATGGTTAGCACTCTGGACTCTGAATCCAGTGATCAAAGTTCAAGTCTTGGTGGAACCTTCTTGTAACATAAGAGTGGCTAGTGTTCAGTATAACATTCCTTTAAATATTTTCAGCATGAAAAAGGTAGAGAATTTAAATTTAGATATGTGTTAAAAGTGCATTTTTAGATTGTGTCTCCTATTGAAATGTTTTGGTTTTTTTTAAGATTCTCGCCAGAAAAAAATTTAAGGGCTTTCTGGTTTAATAGTTTGATTCAAACTTTGTGTGTGAGGGACCCTGGATTTAATTAAAGGACAAACACTTATGTTTATAAGTCTTACTTTCAATCACATTGTTTTTCCCTCATACACATAGTTGTTGTTATATTTGTGACTTTTGACTTGATTTTGATCATTTTTTGTATTAACATCACACACTCACGGGATCCATAAATATGTATCAATTTACTAAAGAAGTTGCTAACTGCAAGAAGGTTCCACCAAGACTTGAACTTGGATCACTGGATTCAGAGTCCAGAGTGCTAACCATTACACCATGGAACCTGTATATACACATGGTAAAAGAAAGTGATCCAACAGTAAACAGTATTGATGAAATTGAATAGATATTCATTGACACTTTGAGTGTAAATTGTCAGGAAAATGGAGGGAAACGTTTAAATCAAGTCTAAAGTAAAAAAAAATTGTGTACGAGGGGAAAAGTCATGACTGAAAACAGGAATTATAATTTTAACACAAGGACTTGTCCAAGACCAACAAACCCTGCAACAGGATTGCTGAACAAACCTCAAATAAAATGTGTTGAATAGGGGACACAATCTGAAACTGGGTTAAAACTTTGCACTTTTAACCCAAATTTGGATTCACTGATTTTTTCATGTATGAATTAATCAAATGGAATTAAAAAATGTTGGTTAAAAGTGTGACACGATGTCAGATCGTGTCCCTTATTAAAATCTCACATTTCATGAGATTTGTTGAACTCGGACGAGCACTTGTGTTTATAATTCCTGTTTCCAGTCATGACTTTTCCCCTCGTACACACACTCACAAGTCTTGTCTTTTTTTTACTTTAGACTTGATTTAAACGTTTCCCTCCATTTTCCTGGCAACTTACACTCTAGGTTTTAATGAGATTTTATCAAATTTCATCAATACTGTTTACTGTTGGATCACTTTCTTTTACCATGTGTATCTAAAGGTTCCATGGTGTAATGGTTAGCACTCTGGACTTTGAATCCAGTGGTCCAAGTTCAAGTCTTGGTGGAACCTTCTTAAAACATTAGTGTCCAGTATGACTTCATGTAAAAGCAGGGAAGTTTATATTTAAATGTGTTGTAAGTACAGTTTCAGATTGTGTCTCCTATTAAAATCTATTTTTGTTTCTTTTTTCATCTAAGATTTTTGCCAAAGTATTTTTAATGGCTTGTTGGTCAAGTCGTATGATTCTCGCTTTGCGTGTCAGAGGTGTTCGATTCCCGGATAAACCCTTATGTTTATAAGTCCTATTTTCAATCATAACTTTTTCCCTCGTACACACAGTTGTTGTTACATTTGTGACTTTAGACTTGATTTTGATCATTTTTTATTGACATCACTTAGTAAAGGAATCAAACAATAGTGGTACCTAAACTTATGACCACAGTTTGTTCTAGGACTGAGCTGGTAACCCTTAGTTCATCTATGTATGAAAATGTCAGTGAATCTAATAATGTGTTAAAAGTGCAATTAATAAACTAAGTTTCAGATTGTGTCCCCTATTAAAATCTCACATTCCATGAGATTTGCTGGAAAGACTTGTTCCAGGTCTTGTTGGTCCACTCCTGTATTTTCGCATAAGGTGTGAGAGACCCCCCGATAAACCGGGGGGTCTCTCCGGGGTGGTGGTTCCTCTCTTTAAGAAGGGGAACCGGAGGGTGTGTTCTAACTATCGTGGGATCACACTCCTCAGTCTTCCCGGTAAGGTCTATTCAGGTGTACTGGAGAGGAGGCTACGCCGGATAGTCGAACCTCGGATTCAGGAGGAACAGTGTGGTTTTCGTCCTGGTCGTGGAACTGTGGACCAGCTCTATACTCTCGGCAGGGTCCTTGAGGGTGCATGGGAGTTTGCCCAACCAGTCTACTTGTGTTTTGTGGACTTGGAGAAGGCATTCGACCGTGTCCCTCGGGAAGTCCTGTGGGGAGTGCTCAGAGAGTATGGGGTATCGGACTGTCTGATTGTGGCAGTCCGCTCCCTGTATGATCAGTGCCATAGCTTGGTCCGCATTGCCGGTAGTAAGTCGGACACGTTTCCAGTGAGGGTTGGACTCCGCCAAGGCTGCCCTTTGTCACCGATTCTGTTCATAACTTTTATGGACAGAATTTCTAGGCGCAGTCAAGGCGTTGAGGGGATCTGGTTTGGTGGCTGCAGGATTAGGTCTCTGCTTTTTGCAGATGATGTGGTCCTGATGGCATCATCTGGCCAGGATCTTCAGCTCTCACTGGATCGGTTCGCAGCCGAGTGTGAAGCGACTGGGATGAGAATCAGCACCTCCAAGTCCGAGTCCATGGTTCTCGCCCGGAAAAGGGTGGAGTGCCATCTCCGGGTTGGGGAGGAGCTCTTGCCCCAAGTGTAGGAGTTCAAGTACCTCGGAGTCTTGTTCACGAGTGAGGGAAGAGTGGATCGTGAGATCGACAGGCGGATCGGTGCGGCGTCTTCAGTAATGCGGACGCTGTATCGATCCGTTGTGGTGAAGAAGGAGCTGAGCCGGATGGCAATGCTCTCAATTTACCGGTCGATCTACGTTCCCATCCTCACCTATGGTCATGAGCTTTGGGTTATGACCGAAAGGACAAGATCACGGGTACAAGAGGCCGAAATGAGTTTCCTCCGCCGGGTGGCCGGGGCTCTCCCTTAGAGATAGGGTGAGAAGCTCTGCCATCCGGGAGGAGCTCAAAGTAAAGCCGCTGCTCCTCCACATCGAGAGGAGCCAGATGAGGTGGTTTGGGCATCTGGTCAGGATGCCACCCGAACACCTCCCTAGGGAGGTGTTTAGGGCACGTCCGACCGGTAGGAGGCCGCGGGGAAGACCCAGGACACGTTGGGAAGACTATGTCTCCCGGCTGGCCTGGGAACGCCTCGGGGTCCCACAGGAAGAGCTGGACGAAGTGGCTGGGGAGAGGGAAGTCTGGGCTTCCCTGCTTAGGCTGGTGCCCCCGCGACCCGACCTCGGATAAGCGGAAGAAGATGGATGGATGGATGGATGGTGTGAGAGACCCTGGTTTCAAATCCTGGACAAGCTCTAAAGTTTTTAAGTCCTGTTTCCAGTCATTATTTTGTACCTCGTACACACATAGTTATATTTCTTTCTACTTTTGACCTAAAACTTGATTTTAAACGTTGACCTATTTTCTTCTGACGGCACACACTCAAGGGATCAATGACAATCTATCAAATCAAATCAAACCCTGTGTACTGTAGGATCACATTGTTTAACATGTACATTTACAGGTTCCATGGTGTGATGGTTAGCACTCTGGACCCTGAATCCAGTGATCCAAGTTCATGTCTTGGTGGAACCTTCTTGTAACATAAGAGTGGTTAATGTTCAGTATGATCTTCCTTTAAATATTTTTATCATCAAAAAGGGAGAAAATTTAAATTTGGATATGTGTTAAAAGTGCAATTTCAGATTGTTTCTCCTGTTAAAATGTTTTGGGGTTTTTTAAGATTCTTGCAAAAAAAAAATTCAGGGCTTTCTGGTTCAATGGTTTGATTCAAACTTTGTGTGTGAGGGACGCTGGATTCAATTAACGGACAAACACTTATGTTTATAAGTCTTATTTTCAATCACACAGTTGTTGTTACATTTGTGACTTTTGACTTGATTTTGATCATTTTCACGGGATCCATAAATATGTATCAAATTACTAAAGAAGTTGCTAACTGCAAGTAGGTTCCACCAAGACTTGAACTTGGATCACTGAATTCAAAGTCCAGAGTGCTAACCATTACACCATGGAACCTGTATATAGGCATGGTAAAAGAAAGTGATCCAACAGTAAACAGTATTGATGACATTTAATAGATATTCATTGACACTTTGAGTGTAAGTTGTCAGGAAAATGGAGGGAAACATTTAAATCAAGTCTAAAGTAAAAAAAGACAAGACTTGTGACTGTGTGTACGAGGGGAAAAGTCATGACTGAAAACAGGAATTATAATTTGAACACAAGGACTTGTCCAAGACCAACAAACCCTGCAACAGGATTGCCGAACAAATCTCAAATAAAAAGTGAGATTTGAATAGGGAACACAATCTGAAACTGGGTTAAAACGTTGCACTTTTTACCCAAATTCGGTTTCACTGATTTTTTCATGTATGAATTAATCAAAAGGAATTCAGAAATGTTGGTTAAAAGTGTGACACGATGTCAGATCATGTCCCTTATTAAAATCTCACATTTCATGAGATTTGTTGAACTTGGACGAGCACTTGTGTTTATAATTCCTGTTTTCAGTCATGACTTTTCCCCTCGTACACACACTCACAAGTCTTGTCTTTTTTTTTTTTTTTATTTCATCAGTACTGTTTACTGTTGGATCACATTGTTTTAGGACACAATTACAGGTTCCATGGTGTAATGGTTAGCACTCTGGACTCTGAATCCAGTGATCCAAGTTCAAGTCTTGGTGGAACCTTCTTGAAACATTAGAGTGATTAGTGGTCAGTATGACTTTCATGTGGTCAAAAAATTCATTAAAAATGTGGGTTAAACATTCAGTTTTGTAGTGCAATATCAGTTTGTATCGGGTTTTTTTCATTATCGTTATCGGGTTTTTTTTTGTGGTTTTTTTAAAATTAAATCAACATAAAAAACACAAGATACACTTACAATTAGTGCACCAACCCAAAAAAATCTTCCTCCCCCATTTACGCTCATTCACACAAAATGGTTGTTTCTTTCTGTTATTAATATTCTGGTTCCTACATTATATATCAATATATATCAATACAGTCTGCAAGGGATACAGTCCGTAAGCACACATGATTGTGCGTGCTGCTGGTCCACTAATAATACTAACCTTTAACAGTTAATTTTACTAATATTTATTAATTACTAGTTTCAATGCAACTGTTTTTATATTGTTTTACTTTCGTTTCTTATTCAAGAATTTTTTTTAAATTTATTTATCTTATTTTATTTTACTAATTTTTTTAAAAGTACCTTATCTTCACCATACCTGGTTGTCCAAATTAGGCATAATAATGTGTTAATTCCACGACTGTATATATCGGTTGATATCAGTATCGGTTGATATCGGTATCGGTAATTAAAGAGTTGGACAATATCGGAATATCGGATATCGGCAAAAAGCCATTATCGGACATCCCTAGTCTATATCATATATACAATATATAACAATTACCATGTACAATATTACAGTATATGTGACAGCTGCAGCATAAAATAGAGAGTACATCCAGCAGAAAATAGAAAATAGACATTAAAAACAAAGAGAAGCAGCTATCTTAGAAGGTGTCAGGTAATAGACAGATATCATCTATTGCTGTATAGCGAGTGATTATACAGCAGGATGGAGTGCGGAATGAAGGAGTTCTTGAATCGAACACTGTGGGAACGAAGCTGAAGGAGCCTCAATTGTCAGGTGGAGTGGGTGAGCAGGATTGCCCATGATGGCCAGCAGTTTGTCCAGTGTCCTCCTATCCCTCACTGACACAAACGCTTCCAACTGCTTGCCAATAGTTTGTCTGGCTTTCCGGATCAGTTTGTCAATCCGGTTTGAGTCCCTTTTTGCTGGTGCTGCTGCCCCAACAAACCACTGCAAAGTACAGGGCACTGGCCACAACAGACTGATAAAATATCTCCAGACAGCTTGCTGCACACATTAAAGGCCTACTGAAACCCACTACTACCGACCACGCAGTCTGATAGTTTATATATCAATGATGAAATCTTAACATTGCAACACATACTAAAGTGCAATTTTAAATTTTGCGCGAAATATCCTGCTGAAAACGTCTCGGTATGATGACGTCAGCGCGTGACGTCACGGATTGTGGAGGACATTTTGGGACAGCATGGTGGCCAGCTATTAAGTCGTCTGTTTTCATCTGGACATCTGTGTTGCTGAATCTTTTGCAATTTGTTCAATGAACAATGGAGACAGCAAAGAAGAAAGCTGTAGGTGGGAAGCGGCGTATTGCGGCCGACTGCAGCAACACAAACACAGCCGGTGTTTCATTGTTTACATTCCCGGAAGATGACAGTCAAGCTTTACCATTGGCCTGTGGAGAACTGGGACAACAGAGACTCTTACCAGGAGGACTTTGAGTTGGATACGCAGACGCGGTACCCTGAGTACGCATGCAGCTGCGGCTTCCAAACATTTGATCGCTTGCCCGTACGTGCGTGCCGCTATGTGCATGTCACGTACGTAACTTTGGGGACTTTGGGGAAATATATGTGCTGTATGAACTTTGGGGAGGTGAACGGTACTTTGGGCTGTGGGATTGAGTGTGTTGTGCAGGTGTTTGAGTTGTATTGGCGGGTTATATGGACGGGAGGGGGGAGGTGTTTGTTATGCGGGATTAATTTGTGGCATATTAAATATAAGCCTGGTTGTGTTGTGGCTAATAGAGTATATATATGTCTTGTGTTTATTTACTGTTTTAGTCATTCCCAGCTGAATATCAGGTCCCACCCGCCTCTCACAGCATCTTCCCTATCTGAATTGCTCCCACTGCCCTCTAGTCCTTCACTCTCACTTTCCTCATCCACAAATCTTTCATCCTCGCTCAAATTAATGGGGAAATCGTCGCTTTCTCGGTCCGAATCGCTCTCGCTGCTGGTGGCCATGATTGTAAACAATGTGCAGATGTGAGGAGCTCCACAACCTGTGACTCGTCTGCTACTTCCGGTACAGGCAAGGCTTTTTTATCAGCGACCAAAAGTTGCGAACTTTATCGTCGATGTTCTCTACTAAATCCTTTTCAGCAAAAATATGGCAATATCGCGAAATGATCAAGTATGACACATAGAATGGACCTGCTATCCCCGTTTAAATAAGAAAATCGCATTTCAGTAGGCCTTTAAAAAAACCTAAGCTTCCTCAGGAAAAAGAGTCTGCTCATGCCCTTCTTGTAAACAGCTTTGCAGTTGTCCTTCCAGTCCAGTCTGGTGTTCAAGTGCAATTACACACGCACAGATTGAGATACATGTTTGCAAATGATTTTGCTACAATACGACTTCCATAATAAGGAACTCGTTTAAACATTGTGTCCAATCAATCAATCAATCAATGTTTATTTATATAGCCCTAAATCACAAGTGTCTCAAAGGGCTGCACAAGCCACAACGACATCCTCGATACGGAGCCCACATAAGGGCAAGGAAAAACTCACCCCAGTGGGACGTCGATGTGAATGACTATGAGAAACCTTGGAGAGGACTGCATATGTGGGTAACCCCCCCCCTCTAGGGGAGACCGAATGCAATGGATGTCGAGTGGGTCTGACATAATATTTTGAAAGTCCAGTCCATAGTGGATCCAACATAATAGTAAGAGTCCAGTCCATAGTGGGGCCAGCAGGAAACCATCCCGAGCAGAGACGGGTCAGCAGCGCAGAGATGTTCCCAACCGATGCACAGGCGAGCGGTCCACCCCGGGTCCCGACTCTGGACAGCCAGCACTTCATCCATGGCCACCGGACCTGTGTGTTTCCCCCTTCATAAGGGAGAGGGAGGAGCAGAGGAGAAAGGAAAAGAGACGGCAGATCAACTGGTCTAAAAAAGGGGGGCTATTTAAAGCCTAGAGCAGGGGCTCCAGAGCCGCATGCAGCTCTTTGATCACTCTGATGCGGCTCAGCTGCATACTTGCCGACCCTCCCGATTTTTCCGGGAGATTTCCGGATTTCGGTGCCTCTCGCAGAAAATTAATATTCTCCGATTTTCACCCTAACAATAATAATAAGGGCGTACCATGATGGTACAGCATTTAGCGCCCTCTACAATCTGTACTAACAGCATGCAAGCCCAGTTGTATGCATCTTCTACTTGCACATGTAAGTGACAGCAAGGCATACTTGTTCAACAGCCACACAGGTTACACTGACGGTGGCCATATAAAACAACTTTAAGACTCTTACTAACACACTTTGAACCAAAACCAAATAAGAATGACAAACACATTTCGGGAGAACATCTGCACCTTAACACAACATTAACACAACAGAACAAATACCCAGAATCCCATGCAGCCCTCACTCTTCCGGGCTACATTATACACCCCTGCTACCACCATATTGTTAAACTGTCAATTGCACTCACCATAAATAATATGAACATTTAAAGTTAATACATGTGATCCGTATTGGCCGATTTAACTCTTAAATGATTGGAATTGGCACAATAAAGCCCTGATTGGAACATCCCTAAAAATCAGAACAACTTGAAATCGTTATTCACAAAGTCAGGGAAATTGCAGTAAAAACATCAAAAGAACAGTGATGGATTATGGATTATGATGGGGGAATTTAATTGGTAATTCTAGCATAAAAAGGTTTTAAGAACTTCAAATGCTCCTAATTCTAATTATGCTTAAAGTTAAGACAGCTTAACGAGCTGCTTTGAACTGTGTTTGCTTTGAAGGAATCTCTTGGAACCGGGGACACACAAGACTACGTCTTTAATTTAGGCACTCGTCTTTTGTGTTGCGTCATGTGCAACAGAGAAAACATACAGCTCAAAGAAGTCCCACGTTTCTTTTTCATCTTTTTCATATTGTCGCGGAAAAGGAATAAAGGATGGGGAAGAGAGCTGGAGGCAACGCAGAATCACAAAGGGAGAACATTTCAAGTAACAACATCACAGATCACAGCAGAAGCACCGTCTAACAGACTCCCCACAAAGAGACAAGCATCCACAAAACACATCCCGCTTGTTTCAGTGTCATGCATTTGAGTTTGGCACAATCTGTGAGTCAGTTGTTGTCTAAACAACACTGCAAAATGTAAGGTACGTCAAAACATTTGAAACTCAAGTTAGGAAGCTAACGTGAACGACATCAATGGAGCTGCAATGTCCTCGTAACTGCACCAGACTTGTGCAAACTCAAAGAAATGTTTCATAAAAGGGTTCTAGCTGGCTGTTCATCTGTTCTGGATAGAAACAATGAGGGGGGAAAAGGCTCGGGGGTTGGAAAAAAAACAGTCGGTTCCACGTTTTCAACTCTGCAAAATGACTAGTGATAGGTACCTTTTTACATGTGAATCGATACGGTACCAGTTCTTGTTACCTGGGAATGGACCTAGACACTCGACACCCAATGGTACCAATTGTCTATACTTCTGTGTGTTTGTGTTAATAAATGTTAAATCTTTTATATAAAACAGGTAAAATTAAAAGATAAATAAAGACCTGAACTAAACAAAATATTAAGATGTGTGAGAATCTATTAAACAATATAACACATACACATTTAAAAAAAGGTATTTTTTGTAGGAGTGGTGTTTGATTTTTGGACAAACAACTTTAAAATTCAAATTCAAACTGTAATTGGTAACATTGGGGCGGTATAGTTCGGTTGGTGGAGCGGCTGTGCCAGCAACTTGAGGGTTGCAGGTTCGAACCCCGCTTCTACCATCCTAGTCACTGCCGTTGTGTCCTTGGGCAAGACACTTTACCCACCTGCTCCCAGTGCCACCCACACTGGTTTAAATGTAACTTAGATATTGGGTTTCACTAAGTAAAGCGCTTTGAGTCACTCGAGAAAAAGCGCTATATAAATGTAATTCACTTCACTTCACTTCACACTTCACATGTCCTCACGTGTGTCCTGGTCAGGTTGAGCGTTGTTTAGGCTTGACCCCAAGGATACAGAGAATGGCAGGCGGAATGCAAGTAAACAAAACATCTCTTTGATTTGGCCATCAGTGCCAAAATCTTGTTAAGCCTCTACCATAGATATCTCCACGGGGTCACTCACTGGTTGGATCATTTTTGTCATGGTCAGGTTGCGCGTTTATTCAGCGTGACCCCAAAGATGCAGAGAATGGCAGGCGGAACGCAAGTAAAACAATTTATTACTCACAAAGGGGCGTGGAACCCAAAACAGCACACGAAGCGTCCCCCTCAAGAGACGGATCCCAGAAGTCCCCAAAGAAGCCAACGGACGACAGGGATGGGTGGGACGGAGCTTGAAAAGGGGCAAAACATCTCTTTGATTTGGCCATCAGTGCCAAAATCTTGTTAAGCCTCTCTGCCATAAAAATCTCCGCGGGGTCACACACTGGTTGGATCATTTCTGTCATGGTCAGGTTGAGCGTTGCTTCGGCGTGACCCCAAGGATGCACAGAACGGCCCCCGGAATGCAAGTAAAACATAATGTATTACTCACAAAGAGGCCTGGAACCCAAAACAGCACAAGCAGCGTCTCAGAAGGAAGAGCAAGAATGATCCAACACTGAAGGAGGGACCCAGGTGGAACTAAATAGAAGTAATTAAACGAGGAACGGGTGTGCTGACAGGACATGGAACAGAAAGTAAAGGTGTTGCAAAACACAGAGACCAAACAGGAAACACTGACAAAACAGGAGCACCTGGACAGGAAGTGATTCTAAACAGAGGAAAACCCAAACATAACCAAACTATCAGTAGCAAGCCTGACAACGTGTTTGAATAACCATTGGCTATGCAAGTCAAACATACACGATGGCGATAGCTAATGAAGCGTATTAATTAACTCATGTTATGTTCTACATATGGTGAATGTTCATATTTATCTTGGAGAAAACAAACCTTTAAGTTTGAGTACAGAGTACTCAAATCTTCTAGTACAGAGTACTTAGTTTGATATTCGCAGGTGAATTGGTTCACTTCTCGTAGGAAGGAGTCCCTCATTGGGACTTCGGAATGCAAAAGTGATAGCCATGTCCTTGAGAAGAGACTACCTGTCTAGTTCAAACATCAACCTTTAAGTTTTGACTTAAAGCAGTTGTTTTCCAGACGCTTACACACAAACATCTCCTTTTATGGTCAGGTGGTGCTGTTTAGACTTAGCACACACCCAGACGGACAAAGAAGGAATATATAAACTGATGTTTTGGTTTCTTCAAAGCAGGAATCTTTCATTTTTTGACAAAGATTCCTCCGGATACTGCAGACCTGTTTAAATGACGCTCGCTTGTAATAAAGCAACTTTTGGTCCGACGTCTCTTTTGATCCAAGTACGCAGCCACGTCATTCCTCGGCCCGGGAGGGGACGGCAAGACCAGAATTACACTTCACTATCAAAATAGATACCTATTTACTTTGTTTCTGCTTGTTTTGCTGCTCTTAAATATGCAGGTAAATATGGTATCGGGCTGCATGATTGATTTAGTGGTATTGTGAACCGTCAGCTCCGTTTGACAGTGAAAAAATTTCCCCGCAATGTCTGTCTTTTTCAGTTTGAAATGATTGCAAAACTTTTGACAGTTTCCCCCGTCTTCTTTGGCCCTTTGCTCTCTTTCCCCCTTCATCTTTGAGCCATCTCTCTCGGCGCTCCATTGTTTCCACCACACACACACACAGGCCACGCCACCCGCAGCACGAGTTGCATCACTAATAGGTGCACTGCTCTCAAGTGCGCTCTATGGAGTCTTGCGAAAGAAATGTCTGCATATTTTAAGTTTCGGGCAGTCACAATAATATATATATATATATATATATATATATATATATATATATATATATATATATATATATATATATATATATACACAGGTAAAAGCCAGTAAATTAGAATATTTTGAAAAACTTGATTTATTTCAGTAATTGCATTCAAAAGGTGTAACTTGTACATTATATTTATTCATTGCACACAGACTGATGCATTTAAATGTTTATTTCATTTAATTTTGATGATTTGAAGTGGCAACAAATGAAAATCCAAAATTCCGTGTGTCACAAAATTAGAATATTACTTAAGGCTAATACAAAAAAGGGATTTTTAGAAATGTTGGCCAACTGAAAAGTATGAAAATGAAAAATATGAGCATGTACAATACTCAATACTTGGTTGGAGCTCCTTTTGCCTCAATTACTGCGTTAATGCGGTGTGGCATGGAGTCGATGAGTTTCTGGCACTGCTCAGGTGTTATGAGAGCCCAGGTTGCTCTGATAGTGGCCTTCAACTCTTCTGCGTTTTTGGGTCTGGCATTCTGCATCTTCCTTTTCACAATACCCTACAGATTTTCTATGGGGCTAAGGTCAGGGGAGTTGGCGGGCCAATTTAGAACAGAAATACCATGGTCCGTAAACCAGGCACGGGTAGATTTTGCGCTGTGTGCAGGCGCCAAGTCCTGTTGGAACTTGAAATCTCCATCTCCATAAAGCAGGTCAGCAGCAGGAAGCATGAAGTGCTCTAAAACTTGCTGGTAGACGGCTGCGTTGACCCTGGATCTCAGGAAACAGAGTGGACCGACACCAGCAGATGACATGGCACCCCAAACCATCACCCAACCATGCAAATTTTGCATTTCCTTTGGAAATCGAGGTCCCAGAGTCTGGAGGAAGACAGGAGAGGCACAGGATCCACGTTGCCTGAAGTCTAGTGTAAAGTTTCCACCATCAGTGATGGTTTGGGGTGCCATGTCATCTGCTGGTGTCGGTCCACTCTGTTTCCTGAGATCCAGGGTCAACGCAGCCGTCTACCAGCAAGTTTTAGAGCACTTCATGCTTCCTGCTGCTGACCTGCTCTATGGAGATGGAGATTTCAAGTTCCAACAGTACATGCTCATATTTTTCATTTTCATACTTTTCAGTTGGCCAACATTTCTAAAAATCCCTTTTTTATATTAGCCTTAAGTAATATTCTAATTTTGTGACACACGGAATTTTGGATTTTCATTTGTTGCCACTTCAAATCATCAAAATTAAATGAAATAAACATTTGAATGCATCAGTCTGTGTGCAATGAATAAATATAATGTACAAGTTACACCTTTTGAATGCAATTACTGAAATAAATCAAGTTTTTCAAAATATTCTAATTTACTGGCTTTTACCTGTATATATATATATATATATATATATATACATATATATATATATATATATATATATATATATATATATATATATATATATATATATATATATATATATATATATATATATATATATATATATATATATATATATATGTATATATATATATATATATATATATATACAGGTAAAAGCCAGTAAATTAGAATATTTTGAAAAACTTGATATATATATATATATATATATATATATATATATATATATATATATATATATATATATATATATATTAATATATATATATATATATATATATATATATATATATATATATATATATATATATATATATATATATATATATATATATATATTCGGTACTTTTTGATACTTTTCTAAATAAAGGGGAAGACAAAAAATTGCATCATTGGCTTTATTTTAACAAAAAAAAAAAATCGGGTACATTAAACATATGTTTCTTATTGCAAGTTTGTCCTTAAATAAAATAGTGAACATACGAGACAGCTTGTCTTTTAGTAGTAAGTAAACAAACAAAAGCTCCTTATTTAGCTGCTGACATACGCAGTAACATATTGTGTCATTTATCTACCTATTATTTTGTCAACATTTTTAAGGACAAGCGGTAGAAAATGAATTATTAATCTACTTGTTCATTTACTGTTAATATCTGCTTACTTTCTCTTTTAACATGTTCTATCTACACTTCTGTTAAAATGTAATAATCACTTATTCTTCTGTTGTTTGATACTTTAACATTAGTTTTGGATGATACCACAAATTTGGGTGTCAATCCGATACCAAGTCGTTACAGGATCATACATTGGTCATATTCAAAGTCCTCATGTGTCCAGGGACATATTTCCTGAGTTTTTAAACATAATATGAATTTAAAAAAACTAAAAAACATGTATTTATTTATTTAAATATTTTTTGGCATCACAACACCTTATTTCGTTATTTTTTATTTATATTATGTTTATAAAGTCAGGAAATATGTCCCTGGACACATGAGGACTTTGAATATGACCAATGTATGATCCTTGAACTACTTGGTATCGCCTCGATACCCAAATTTGTGGTATCATCCAAAACTAATGTAAAGTATCAAAGAAGAGAAGAATAAGTGATTATTGCATTTTAACAGAAGTGTAGATAGAACATGTTAAAAGAGAAGATAACCAGATATAAAATGTAAATGAACAAGTAGATTAATAATCAATTGTCTACCACTTGTCCTTAATAATGTTGACAAAATAATAGAATGATAAATGACACAATATGTTACTGCATATGTCAGCAGACTAACTAGAAACCTTTGTTTGTTTACTTACTACGAAAAGACAAGTTGTCTAGTATGTTCACTATTTTATTTAAGGACAAACTTGCAATAATAAACATATGTATACCCTCTAAAGGCTTAGTTGGCCATATGCGAGGACAGCACCTTTTAGCTCTTATTTCCAAAATTGTGTACACTACTGAATTGGGGTCTTATGGCCGCTTATGTGGACACTTATACTGCCATCTGGTGGTGTCAGAAGAGTATAACATGCAATGGAATTTGGGGGGAAAAAAAGTGTAAAAATAAGAATTAGCATGTCCCTAAACATGAAGTACACGTTTGTGTACTTATGGACTGAGTACATCATATCAAAAGAGGATTCTTAGTTTTTATTCTAATTAGTGTCACGGCCAGGGCGCATTGGAATGCGTCCTCATCCTTGCGCGCTGCAAGCACCGCGGGACACGCCTACGACTGTGGCGCACATCCAGGGACGCGCCGCGCGCGTCTCCGCCCTGCAGCTGCCGCCAGCTGCAATCACTTACCGGCAATCATCACACCTGCCTGGAATGAAGGAGCTGCCTTCATAAGCCTGGACATCTTGGCATGCCGGCGCCGGAATATAGTCTTCAGTTAGTGTTCAGTAAGCTATTCTTCTGATGCTTGATGCTTGCAACTCGCTTTATGCTCTCTACCTGTCCTCTCTGTGCTTTCCCTGCGTTGATTGTCGTGTCCTCCCTCACCCCGCAGTTCCCTGTGTGCATCCCCGAGTCAAGCTGTGCGTCTTGTGCTCCCGGATCTTCCCTGCCTGCCCCGTGCTTCCTGGTTTCTCGACTCCTCGCTCGCCCCGGACTACGACGACTCGCTCCTGCCTCTCGACCACGCTTCCGCCCCTGGACCACCCTTGTCTGACAGCCCCGCTCCTCTCAACACGCACCTCCAACACTTACGGTAAAACGTTCCAGTTAAATACTACACATAGTCTTACACCTTACACACTCTTGGATTTTTGTCACACTCCATTTCCTTAGCTCGTATATTTAGTATTGTTTTATTATTATATATATTTGGACTATACATATAATAAATGGTTGAACAGTACTGCCCTCTAGTGTCTGTCGCCGTCACCTCCCCTGCAAACCTTAACAATTAGGGTCCAATAAGACCAAATAGCAAAGAGAAATAAAAAAAAGCATGTAAACAAACAGCTTGGGCCTCAAGAGGTTTTAATGTACCGTAAGATTTTTTAGTTAAAATAAAGCCAATAATGCAATTTTTTGTGGTCCCCTTTATTTAAAAAAGAATCAAAAAATACCGAAAAGTATCAAAATACATTTTGGTACCGGTACCACTACCAAAATATTGGTATCGAGACAACACTAATACCTGGCGAACGACTCAATTAACCTAATGGGCACCACTGGTCGAGTATCTCTAATATCTTATCTCCAAACAGCGGTTTGGAGATAAGTATTAAAAAACATGTTGTCAGACTTTTAGTACATTCTTATCATTGCACTACTTCTTAACTGAATCTGGACTTTATATGTCTTTGACAACCTTGTGGCGGCTTCTACAGGACCTGTTTTAGAAGCCATCATCACTCGCTTGATGTCGTGTTTGTAATCGCCCACTCAGGACTTCTCCCGACTACCATCACTGACCTTCCCTTTTCGACCGTTTGTCATCAGGCTTTGGGACGCATTTTCGTTCCGGTTCCAGTTAATAAGGCTCTTAGCCAGGAATTCATCCGTGAGGTTAATTGGTGTGAGGTAGCGGTCGAGGTACAAGGGACTTGTTTTGGGAACTGTATCAACCCTGTGCAGGACTGCCGCTGCCCTCAATTCACAGCAAATGCATCTTTCCCTTGATGCACTTTAAAAGTCCAGCATCAGACCATCTGGAGAAGAAAGGACAAATACCATTAAACCTGTAGAGCTATATTTAGCAGCACCCTGGTGGCTCCATTGCTAGAAAGCCCACTGTTTAATATGTTTGTGCTTCACTGATGAGAGTATTTGCTGAGCGCCGTTTTGTCCTGCTAATTTCATCAGCCCCTGAACTCACCGTTGTGTGGACTGTGACTCAACCGTTTGTGTACATGTATAACTTTCTCCCACGCTGCCACAGAAAGACGTGTTTTATGCAACTCATTCTTTGTCTCATTTTGTCCACCAAACGTTTTATACTGTGCGTGAATGCACAAAGGTGAGCTTTGTTGATGTTATTGACTTAATAGGGAGTGATAATCGGGAATATTTGGTCACTGCATGACTGCAAGCTAATCGATGCTAACATGCTATTTAGGCCAGCTGTATGTACATATCGCATCATTATGCCTCGTTTGTAGTTATATATTCCTTTACTTTATACGGGGCGGTATAGCTCGGTTGGTAGAGTGGCCGTGTGTCAGGTTCAAACACTGATGACATCTATTAATCAGACAAGAAGCAAGGAATGATGCGGATACAGAGTTAAATTCTTTGTCTCATTTTGTCCACCAAACGTTTTATACTGTGCGTGAATGCACAAAGGTGAGCTTTGTTGATGTTATTGACTTAATAGGGAGTGATAATCGGGAATATTTGGTCACTGCATGACTGCAAGCTAATCCATGCTAACATGCTATTTAGGCCAGCTGTATGTACATATCGCATCATTATGCCTCGTTTGTAGTTATATATTCCTTTACTTTATACGGGGCGGTATAGCTCGGTTGGTAGAGTGGCCGTGTGTCAGGTTCAAACACTGATGACATCTATTAATCAGACAAGAAGCAAGGAATGATGCGGATACAGAGTTAAATTCTTTGTCTCATTTTGTCCACCAAACGTTTTATACTGTGCGTGAATGCACAAAGTTGAGCTTTGTTGATGTTATTGACTTAATAGGGAGTGATAATCAGGAATATTTGGTCACTGCATGACTACAAGCTAATCCAGGCTAACATGCTATTTAGGCCAGCTGTATGTACATATCGCATCATTATGCCTCGTTTGTAGTTATATATTCCTTTATTTTATACGGGGCGGTATAGCTCGGTTGGTAGAGTGGCCGTGTGTCAGGTTCAAACACTGTTGACATCTATTAATCAGACAAGAAGCAAGGAATGATGCGGATACAGAGTTAAATTTAGCTCATGTGGAGAACGCATGGAGCTGCACACTTAGTCACAGTCTCGCCCTACGCTCTAAGGTACAGCTCCCGCGTCCCTCTTTCAGGAGTTCCACAGTCAACATCACTGAGGCCGCCTCTAAAAGGAGTGGTCACACATATCATGCAAAGCGGGTCCAGTACGCACAATACGTGACGGAATGTGCTGGGGGGCCTTGTGTTTCGCCTTGTCTCTGCTTCGTCTGCGTGCTGTCGTCTTATCTTCGTTGAGGTCCTTGAAGTCCTTGGCTGTTAGCGGGCAATAACAAAGATAACATCTGCGGCTGAAGCCACCCCTCAGACAAGAAGTTTTTGTCCTTGCACATATAGAAAAAGTACAGCTTAAGCACAATAGCTAATAACTATAGCAACGGACTTTAAGCATACTAAAGTTGTGTGATGATATATATACCTGATTATTCTTACACCGTGCCAGCAACTTGAGGGTTCCAGGTTCGATCCCCGCTTCCGCCATCCTAATCACTGCTGCTTAGTCCTTGGGCAAACCAGTGCCACCCACACTGGTTTAAATGTAACTGAGATATTGGGTTTCACTATGTAAAAGCGCTTTGAGTCACCAGAGAAAAGCGCTATATAAATATAATTCACTTCACACTTACTTAGGTCCTCTATTTGTTTTATTTTTGTTTCATTTTTGATTGATTGATTGATTGATTGAAACTTGTATTAGTAGATTGCACAGTACCGTACATATTCCGTACAATTGACCACTAAATGGTAACACCCGAATAAGTTTTTCAACTTGTTTAAGTCGGGGTCCACGTTAATCAATTCATGGTAATTCATGACACGTTAGTTAGTGGGCGGCCGAGGGTGGAGTCGGCTCTCTTGGTTGCTTTGTTGGGTCTGCTCCCTGTCTCTGGCCATGCTACCCCCACCCCAGCAGACAATGGTGTGGAACAATATATGTTTTTTATATTGTTGTTTTTACTTTTGTATTTGTATGTTGAAATGGCCGGTTGCATCAGCTTTGCTCTTTTTGTATCTTTAATGTCCTTTGTGTTCTTTGATGTTTCCCTCTTACACACATGCTTATGTGTGCTATGGCTATGATTTTCTTCCCCTTGGCCTCAGTCTAGAACCCCTCTCCAGGGGCCCAGGATTAAACTGATTTTTTTTTTCTCACCCCCCCCCTCGCATTTACCTGTTTGTCACCTTTTTTGTAAGGGGCGCCGGAAGTTGGCAGACCCGTCAGCGATCCTGTTCTGTCTCCCTGTAATGTTTGTCTGCTCTTGAACGGGATTGCGCTGAAAATCTTAATTTCCCCTCTGGGATTAATAAAGTATTTCTGATTCTGATTCTGATTATATCTGTGTAATATTGGCTACATTTCTGATAGTTGTTTGTGTGCCATGTTGTTCCAGACCACAGCAAACACTACCCAGCTTGCAAAGATTGTAATAAATCCATTAGAAGAAGACGGCCTGCCGTTTCCTTTAACTTGGACACACACATCTATACCTTTGGCCATTCTAAAACAGTCATTTCCAGGAGTTATCTCACCCTCTGAGAAGTTTTACTAATGTTTTCCAATGTTCCAATAAATATTACATTTCAACATTTCTGTTAATGAAGATTTGCGTCAGCCTTGCGACACATGGTCATTTTGATAGTAGGCTAATTGTAGAGGTTTCCCTCTTGTGGTGGGTTCTCCTGACGCCGACAGATCTTCGTGAGCCCGGTAGACAGGTTGACTCAAGTCTTGTATTGACATAAAGCAGTATATATCTCGGACTTTTCAGTCCGGCGTGTCTCTGCTTTTCAGCGTGTGTCTGGCTCTGCTCTCCAATATGTGTTTCGCTCTGCTCCAACTCCAACACGTGTCTCGGTCCGGCTGCTGCTAATAAGGGCGACAGGTGATTAGATAACCAGCCCCAGCTGGGCAATCCACTCACCTGCCGCTGGCTCCGAGGCCGGTCCTTACACAGGCCCGCAGACCACGCCTCCCTCCACACTAATATAGCTATTTAGCCACTTACATCATGTGTTGCCGTTATTCCATCCATCCATCCATTTTCTACCGCTTATTCCCTTTGGGGTCGCGGGGGGCGCTGGAGCCTATCTCAGTTACAATCGGGCGGAAGGCGGTGTACACCCTGGACAAGTCGCCACCTCATCGCAGGGCCTTGTTTTGGTTTATTCCTTTTTCGTCAGGGAAAACTTATTTTTTATGGCAAACACAAAATATCCAATATTTTCCCCAAAATATATTTCAAAGTGGAATATTTTACAATAGGTCAATAATTTATAACATTGATTTTTTTTCTAATTACAATTTTTTTGGGCAAAGACAGTTTAAAAAAACGATCCAAAAAACATTATTTTATATTTATTTTTAACATTTCTACGCTTAAATCGCTGGATCAACTTCAGATCTGAATGTCGATTATACATTTGTATTGATTTTTTCAATTTTTTTTGTTTGTTTTATTCCCTTTTTGGAAAACTGTTTTTAAGGCAAACACAAAATACGCAATATTTTTCCCCAAAAAAGTGAAATGACAATTTTAAAGAAAAAAAACAGCCTGTATGAAAGCTGTGTGTTATTAGAGTCAACATTGCAACTTTTTCTCCTTACATTTCACCTGTATGCTCTTTTATTCCACTTTTTTTTTGTTTAGTTTATATCCCTTTTTGTTATAGAAAACTTTGTTTTTATGCTTAAATAAGTATTTACATTTTTTGCGGCTCCAGATTGATTACTTTTTTGTATTTGGGGTCCATTATGGCTCTTACAACATTTTGGGTT
The DNA here is from genome assembly GCF_033978685.3 of Nerophis lumbriciformis. Lineage (NCBI taxonomy): Eukaryota > Metazoa > Chordata > Actinopteri > Syngnathiformes > Syngnathidae > Nerophis > Nerophis lumbriciformis. The sequence continues at coordinate 38,272,035 of NC_084561.2, read as the reverse complement.
GCCGACCCCTGCTGTAAATTATAGTTTGCCTGAAACAAATTGTCAGTTGGAACAGAAAGCGGCTCATAAACGTGATCATTTGCTCATTGATGCACACTTTTCCTGGCAGCTTTGCCTTACTCTGTTCAGAAGAGGCCTGACTCTCAACATATTTGTTTCCTCTTTAATATTCAGGTCATTGACACTCTTCAGTGAGTTGTCTTATTAATGGCTAAAGGTGCTGAGGAGTGTAGGGAGAGTATTTTTTATAAAATCAAACAAAACATTTATTTGCAAACGATACACATATATGCACCAAAAAAATAAATAAACAAAAATAAAGGATTTTAAATAAAAATAAAATATTTGCAAACAAAACAATTTTTAGTAACTTAACCTTTTTAATGGTTAATCTGGGACTATGATGTCACTACTTATTACAAAAGCCAAAACCAGTGAAGTTGGCATGTTGTGTAATTCGTAAATAAAAACTGAATACAATGATTTGTTAATCCTTTTCAATGTATATATATATATATATATATATATATATATATATATATATATATATATATATATATATATATATATATACTGTATATATATATATATATATGTATATATATATTTATATGTATGTATGTATATATATACATATATATTTATATATATATATCAATTGAATGGACTGCAAAGACAAGATATTTAATGTTCGAACCGAGAAACATACCGTATTTTCCGCACCATAAGGCGCCCTGGGTTATAAGCCGCGCCTTCAATGAACGGCATATTTCAAAACTTTGTCCACCCATAAGCCGCCCCGTGTTGTAAGCCGCATCTAACTGCGCTAAAGGAATGTCAAAAAAACAGTCATGGAATCGTATATCAACATGGACGGAGCTGCTGAAAAAAGCCAACCGGCCTCTTCGCGTAAACTTAAACTTACCTTAACCACTCGCTCATCTTTTCTTCATCCATCCCTTCGAGTTAGCTTTTATGATGACGCCGGCTGGAAAGGTCTCTTTTGGCAAGGTCTTCCTTTTGAATATCACCATGGGTGGAAGTTTCTGGCCATTAGCATGGCAAGCTAGAACCACAGTGAAGGATGACTTCTCATTCCCTGTGGTGCGAATATTCACCGTACGTGCTCCCGTTGTATCCACAGTGCGGTTCACAGGAATATCAGTTGCTGTGAAATAGTAATCCGTGTGCGGATGGAGAGATTGCGTCTTTTCATGAACCGGATCCCTGTCACTTGGTAGGAGCCATTTTGTGGTCTTTACAGATGTAAACACACAAAGGAAATGAAACGTACGGTATATCCGCGCGCTTTTTCTTCTTCTACGCGGGCGGGTGGTTGCTTACAGTAGAAGAAGAAGCGCTTCCTGTTCTATGGGGGCGGGTGCTTACCTTGGCGGTTGCTTGCGTAGAAGAAGAAGCGTTTCCTGTTCTACCGGGAAAAAAGATGGCGGCTGTTTACCGAAGTTGCAAGACCGAAACTTTATGAAAATGAATCTTAATATTTATCCATATATAAAGCGCACCGGGTTATAAGGCGCACTGTCAGCTTTTGAGAAAATTTGTGGTTTTTAGGTGCGCCTTATAATGCGGAAAATACGGTAATGTTTTTTTTGCAAATAATCAGTAACTTAGAATTTAATGGCAGCAACACATTGCAAAAAAGTTGGCACAGGGGCATTTTACCACTGTGTTACATGGCCTTTTCTTTTAACAACACTCCGTAAACATTTAGGAACTGAGGAGACTAATTTTTGAAGCTTTTTAGGTGGAATTATGTCCCATCCTTAAGTTACAGCTTAAGTTGTTCAACAGTCCGGGGGTCTCCATTGTGGTATTTTAGGCTTCATAATGCGCCACACATTTTCAATAGGGGACAGGTCTGCACTACAGGCAGGCCAGTCTAGTACCCGCACTCTTTTACTATGAAGCCACGCTGTTGTAACATGTGGCTAGGCATTGTTTTGCTGAAATAAGCAGGGGCGTCCATGATAACGTTGCTTGGATGGCAACATATGTTGCTCCAAAACCTGTATGTACCTTTCAGCATTAATGGTGCCCTCACAAATGTGTATGTTACCTATGCTTTGGGCACTAATACACCCCCAGACCATCACAGATGCTGGCTTTTCAACTTTGCGCCTAGAACAATCCGGATGTTCTCTTCCTTTTTGGTCCGGAGGACACCGACGTCCACGGTTTCCAAAAAACAATTTGCAATGTGGACTCGTCAGACCACAGAACACTTTTCCACTTTGCATCAGTCCATCTTAGATGAGCTCGGGCCCAACGAAGCCGGCTGCGTTTCTGGGTGTTGATGATAAATGGCCTTCGCTTTGCATAGTATAATTTTAACTTGCACTTACAGATGTAGCGTCCAACTGTAGTCACTGACAGTGGTTTTCTGAAATGTTCCTGAGCCCATGTGGTGATATCCTTTACACACTGATGTCGCTTTTTGATGCAGTGCAGCCTGAGAGATCAAAGGTCTGCAATATCATCGCTTTTGTGCAGTGATTTCTCCAGATTCCCTGAATCTTCTGATGATATTACGGACCGTAGATGGTGAAATCCCTAAATTCTGTCACGACTGGGACTGTGGCGTGGTTTGTTCTCCCGAGGTGCAAAAGATTTGGACCATACGTGGCGTGAAGGGGAGTACATGATTTATTTAAACACTATAACGACAAAAAAAAAGGATCAAACAAAAGGGGCGCACAGGGGCAGAAGTACAAAACTTGACTATAAACACAAAACTTGCACAAAGGCAGAAACTATGAACAATTAAACAAAACTTGCAAACTATGGCATGAATAAAAAAAACTTACTTGGACGAGAAACCAGCATGAAAAAAGAGCAGCAAGGGTCTTAAGGTTGTGTGGAGAGTGTGCAGAAGCATAAATGCGGGATGTCGCCAGCAAGACAAACTGAAAACAATGAACTTAAATACTACAGACATGATTAACGAAAACAGGTGCGTGACTCAAAACGTGAAACAGGTGCGTGACGTGACAGGTGAAAACTAATGGGTTGCTATGGTGACAAACAAGAGTGCACAATGAAATGAAACGTGAAACAGGTGAAACTAATGGGTAACCATGGAAACAAGACAAGGGAGTGAAAAGCCAGAAACTAAAGAGTCCATAACTAAACAAAACAAAACATGACTAAAACAAAACATGATTACACAGACATGACACAATTCCTTGCAATAGCTCGTTGAGAAATGTTGTTCTTAAACTGTTCCGACAATTTGCTCACGCGTTTGTTCACAACGTGGTGACCCTCACCCCGTCCTTCTTTGTGAATGACTGAGCATTTCATGGAAGCTGCTTTTATACCCAATCATGGCACTCACCTGTTCTCATTTAGCCTGTTCACCTGTGGGATGTTCCAAATAAGTGTTTGATGAGCATTCCTCAACTTACTCAGTCTTTTTTGCCACTTGTGCCAGCTTTGTTGAAACATGTTGCAGGCATCAAATTCCAAATGAGATAATATTTGCAAAAAATAACAAAGTTTTCCAGTTCAAACGTTAAGTATCTTGTCTTTGCAGTCTATTCGATTGAAAATAGGTATTCTGTTTTTATTTAAGATTTACACAACGTGCCAACTTCACTGGTTTTGAGAGAGGATGATCTACTGCATTGTGATGTATTTTTGCTATCAGTCACATCACCTTCTTCTGAAAAAATACAAAGGTCATGACCTCACCATCCTCAATTGCAGTTACGACCATGCCTGTTCCGTCTCGCTGTCAGTCCGTGGGTCCTTGACCTGGACAACTTCAAAGACCCCTGCAATAGATCGACTCATCACACTTATTCCTTTATGCAGTTAAGGCAATAATGAATAAATTGTATGATGAGTATCAATTATGAGTTGTGTCCTTTATCTCTGCACTTGACTTTGAGAGTTGTACCAATGCCCACTCGCATCTCCATTATGCACACTTGACAAGCATGACTAATGGAGGCATTAGAGCATATTTTGTGTTTTGGAAATTGCTTTACGCACTGCCAAATACGTACAGTTTTTTTTTTTTTTTAATACAGCAACATTCTACTTAGTTGATGTCTTCGTATTGTTGGGATCTCCTTTTTAAGAATTGCACACAGGAGGGTAGGGATGAAAGGCTACATGTCCCAGTTCAAAGATAACTGTAGATTTAAATTCCGTGGATCAGTGTTTTTCAAACCTTTTTTGAGCAAAGGCACATTTTTTTGCGTTGAAAAAATGCGGAGGCACACCACCAGCAGAAATCAGTAAAAAAACGAAACTCAGTTGACAGTAAAGAGTCGTTGGACAAAAAAACATGTATTGCATCAAAAGAAATTGTATCGTTTTTTACAAGTGATCTCCCATTTTTGATACGTAGAGAGTCTGCTGGGAAACATAGCGGGGTTCATAAAGGAAACAATCCACTCATGGTGGTGTTTTCAATTTTATGTGCCGGAAAAAAAGAGACGATATTTTGCAGCAGATAATATGGATGAACTCTAATATTGTAATAGATGGAAAGCCTTTCTTTTGGAAAAATATGTTTGAAAGAGGAATCATTTTTGTCCATGATATTATCAATGAGAATGGTAAGATTATGAAGTATGATGAATTTAGAACTATGTATGGCACTGACGTGCAATCAGTCACTATCATGGAAAGAAAAAAAATGTAAAAAGAAAAAAAAAATAATTAAATTGCTATATGTATCCAGTGATTATAGTATACAGTTATTTTCCATTTAACTTCACCAGTTTTAGATTATTTTTATTCAAAATTGCTGAATTTTCACATTTGCCGTTCAAATACTGAGAAGAGACGGTGCGGTGAACAGCAGCCAGTTGAGGCACGTCACTCAGTGCCTCAACATGGATTGCGGACTCGGCTAACTGCTGGCCTGCTGTGCAGTGACACCGTATTGCTATATGAACTATATTATACATTTCCATAGTTTAGTTAGCTGAGGTGTATAATGTACAGTGTATTTTGTCAACAACTGTATGTGTGTAACGCATTTCTTGTGCTGAGCAATCATAAAACGGCTGCAAAAGACGCACTGGCTGAGGCTCGCCTCCTGCACCCCCGCCGTAGAATTTGCACGCCCTGACGGGAGTGTTATATCAACTAAAGCCCACACTTACCATTCCACGTGCAAGATTGAATCTATTTAAAAAAGTTATTTCATAAGAAGCCAAAAAGTGCAAAAACAATAATGTTCGTGTTGGAGGAGTTGTGAATGACTGCAGGGCCACAACATTAGGTACACCTGCAGACTGCAGGTGTACCAAATTCACAACTCCTCCTACACGAACATTATTGATTTTGCACTTTTTGGCTTCTTATTAAATAACTTTTGTAACCTATTTTTATGGGCTTTCCTCTTTGTGATGTTAAGTTCCTGTTATGCGCTGTTATACAGTATATGCCTTGAGCTCTTATTTTGAAGGCGCTAAGAGTGGAAGTGATGACACGTTGGAGTGGAGCGGAGGTTTTTGAAAGAAGGTAAATAAAGTGGTCCTCGTGTAAACTGGAGCCTCCGTGTTTGTTATTTTGTAGTTTCATACAGTATAGGCGACATTTATAAACCCTCGGTTACACTTTTTTAAATAGATTCAATCTTGCACGTGGAAAGTTGAAGTGAGGGCTTTAGTTGATATAACACTCCCGTCACGGGGTGCATTAATCCAGCACAACAGCGGCGCATGGACTTCATTTATAAGTAAAGGTAAGACCATAATAACGTTTTTTTATTAAATGTGCTTTTTTGTGTGCTACAGTTTGTATGTGTAAAGTTAAAGTTAAGTTTAAGTACCAATGATTGTCACACACACACTAGGTGTGGTGAAATTTGTCCTCTGCATTTGACCCATCCCCTTGTTCACCCCCTGTGAGGTGAGGGGAGCAGTGGGCAGCAGCGGCGCCGCGCCCGGGAATCATTTTTGGTGATTTAACCCCCAATTCCAACCCTTGATGCTGAGTACCAAGCAGGGAAGAATGCTGGTATGAGCTTTTAAACATAACTCGTTAACTGTCTGCCAATCAAATGGTGAATAAGATACTCTTTAGGGTTCATATGTTTGTAAATCTGACTGTGATGAAGTCAGTGCCTCACCAGCCATCAACCTCACCGCACGTCACTGATGTATGCTGATGCTTGTTCAAGCTTTTCATTTCATCAACTAACTGGAGTAATTGGGAAAAGATGGAAACAAATAATTAATTATGAAACTACTAAATTATTTGTTTGTAAACCTCTAATAAGAAATTTGAGTTGGCAAAAAGGAACTAAAATAAATAGAAACATATATAAGTTTTATTCAATAAAGAAATATTTGAAGGCTGCCCCATACAACACATATGGAAAATGGGAGGACTTTTTTGACTGCCCGTTGCCGTGGGATGCCATATTCAAACTGATCTATAAAACTACTATCGATGTGCAAAATTGTTATTTTCAAATAAAAATGATTTATAACTTCTTACCCACGGGGAAAATGTTAAAATTATGGAATATGACAGAATCAGATGACTGCCGATTTTGTTGTCAGGAGCCTGAATCCACCATGCATTTGTTTTGGTATTGTCTTATTGTGTCTTCCTTTTGTTTTGGGTGGAAGTTGAAAAATGTGTTTAAGGATGGGTTTGTTTATGAAGCTTGATATGGTTTCTGTTATTTTGGGAGAGTTCATTGACAATCATGATTTAGTCAATTTAATTATAGTACTCGGTATAAGGTTTATTTTTAAGGCTAAAAACAGATATTCACTTAGTATTACTTTCTTAGAAAACATTTATTCAGTATTTTTTAACTTTAGAAAGTTACATGGTTGAAAACGACAATGATGCCAAAAAACATAAAAAAAGATGGGAAGTCCTCAAAGGCTTATGTTGAAAGTGTAATTATGTTTATAAATTATATGCTATCTGTTGTTGTGTTCCCTAATTTGAGTGACCTGGACATAATCTGGACTGTACATAAATGTTTTGTTTTGAAAATGTAATTTTGTTTATATATTATATGCAATCTGTTGTGTTCCCTAATTTTTTTTTTTCAGTGTACATGAATGAAGGTGTGTGCTGCTGAGCCCGATTTAGACATTATCTGGACTGGACCTGGTTTTAAAAACCCTTTAAACAAATCTAATTTCATTTACAACATGGTCTGGTGAAGATAAGGTCCTTTTTAAAAAAAAGAAAAAATAAGATAAATAAAAAAAACATTTTCTTGGATAAAAAAGAAAGTAAAACAATATAGAAATAATTACATAAAAAAATAGTAATTAATGAAAATGTTAGTGGACCAGCAGCACATACAATCATGTGTACTTCAGGGACTGTGTCCCTTGCAGAAGTGTTGTCCATGTTGTAGGAACCAGAATAATGGTAGCAGAAAGAAACAACCCCTTTTGTGTGAGTGGGTGTGGATGAGTGTGAATGGGGGAGGGAGGTTTTTTTGGGTTGATGCACTAGTTGAAAGTGTATATTGTGTTTTTTCTATGTTGATTTAATTAAAAAAAAGAAAAGAAAATGACACTAAAAAGTCGTTGTCTCAATTGTTGGATATGACTTTAAACCATAACCAAGCATGTTTTCCCGCATCTACTTTGTTTTAGCAATCAAGAATATTTCAGTTGTTTGTATCCTTCTTTGTAGGGACATTGTTGATTGTCATGTCATGTTCGGATGTACATTGTGGACGCCCGTCTTTGCTCCACAGTAAGTCTTTGCTGTTGTCCAGCATTCTGTTTTTGTTTACTTTGGAGCCAGTTAAGTTTTTAAATATTTATTTTTTATTTTATTTATTTTTTATTAAATCAAAATAAAAAACACAAGTTACACTTACAATTAGTGCACCAACAACACCCTCCCCCCCCCCAAAAAAAAAAAAAAAAAAATCATTACAGCTCTTGTCTCAAAGTAGGTGTACTGTCACCAGCTGTCACATCACCCCCTGACTTATTTTGAGTTTTTTGCTGTTTTCCTGTGTGTAGTGTTTTAGTTCTTGTCTTGCGCTCCTATTTTAGTTGCTTTTTCTCTTTTTTTGGTATTTTCCTGTAGCAGTTTCATGTCTTCCTTTGAGCGATATTTCCCGCATCTACTTTGTTTTAGCTATCAAGAATATTTCAGTTGTTTTTATCCTTCTTTGTGGGGACATTGTTGATTGTCATGTCATGTTTGGATGTACATTGTGGACACCGTCTTTGCTCCACAGTAAGTCTTTGCTGTCGTCCAGCATTCTGTTTTTGTTTACTTTGTTGCCAGTTAAGTTTAAATTTTTTTTAAATTTTTAAATTTTTAATTTTTTTTATTAAATCAACATAAAAAACACAAGATTTCTCACACACATCTATGGCAACATTAAGTACAAACACTACACCAGTGTTTTTCAACCTTTTTTGAGCCAAGGCACATTTTTTTGTGTTGAAAAAATGCGGAGGCACACCACCAGCAGAAATCATTAAAAACAAAACTCAGTTGACAGTAAAAAGTCGTTCTCGCAATTGTTGGATATGACTTTAAACTATAACCAACCATGCATCAATATAGCTCTTGTCTCAAAGTAGGTGTACTGTCACCACCTGTCACACCACTCCCTGACTTATTTTGGGTTTTTTGCTGTTTTTCTGTGTGTAGTGTTTTAGTTCTTGTCTTGCGCTCCTATTTTGGTGGCTTTTTCTCTTTTGTTGGTATTTTCCTGGAGCAGTTTCATGACTTCCTTTGAGCGATATTTCCCGCATCTACTTTGTTTTAGCAATCAAGAATGTTTCAGTCGTTTTTATCCTTCTGTGTGGGGACATTGTTGATTGTCATGTCATGTTCGGATGTACATTGTGGACACTCGTTTTTGCTCCACTGTAAGTCTTTGCTGTCGTCCAGCATTCTGTTTTTGTTTACTTTGTAGCCAGTTCAGTTTTAGTTTCGTTCTGCATAGCCTTCCCTAAGCTTCAATGCCTTTTCTTAGGGACAACATTCAGTCCAAACACTACGCCAGTGTTTTTTAACCTTTTTTGAGCCAAGGCACATTTTTTTGCGTTGAAAAAATGCGGAGGCACACCACCAGCAGAAATCATTAAAAAACAAAACTCAGTTGACAGTAAAAAGTTGTACTCGCATTTGTTGGATATGACTTTAAACCATAACCAACCATGCATCAATATAGCTCTTGTCTCAAAGTAGATGTACTGTCACCACCTGTCACATCAGGACAAGACTTATTTTGAGTTTTTTGCTGTTTTCCTGTGTGTAGTGTTTTAGTTCTTGTCTTGCGCTCCTATTTTGGTGGCTTTTTCTCTTTTTTTGGTATTTTCCTGTAGCAGTTTCATGTCTTCCTTTGAGCGATATTTCCCGCATCTACTTTGTTTTAGCAATCAAGAATATTTCAGTTGTTTTTATCCTTCTGTGTGGGGACATTGTTGATTGTCATGTCATGTTCAGATGTACAGTACATTGTGGACGCCCGTCTTTGCTCCACAGTAAGTCTTTGCTGTCGTCCAGCATTCTGTTTTTGTTTTCTTTGTAGCCAGTTCAGTTTTAGTTTCGTTCTGCATAGCCTTCCCTAAGTTTCAATGCCTTTTCTTAGGGACAACATTCAGTCCAAACACTACGCCAGTGTTTTTCAACCTTTTTTGAGCTAAGGCACATTTTTTTGCGTTGACAAAATGCGGAGGCACACCACCAGCAGAAATCATTAAAAAACAAAACTCGGTTGAGAGTAAAAAAGTCGTTGTCGCAATTGTTGGATATGACTTTAAACCATAACCAAGCATGCATCAATATAGCTCTTGTCTCAGAGTAGGTGTACTGTCACCACCTGTCACATCACACCCTGACTTATTTTGACTTTTTTGCTGTTTTCCTGTGTGTAGTGTTTTACTTCTTGTCTTGCGCTCCTATTTTGGTGGCTTTTTCTGTTTTTTTTTGGTATTTTCCTGTAGCAGTTTCATGTCTTCCTTTGAGCGATATTTCCCGCATCTACTTTGTTTTAGCAATCAAGAATATTTCAGTTGTTTTTATCCTTCTTTGTGGGGACATTGTTGATTGTCATGTCATGTTTGGATGTACATTGTGGACGCTCGTCTTTGCTCCACAGTAAGTCTTTGCTGTCGTCCAGCATTCCGTTTTTGTTTACTTTGTAGCCAGTTAAGATTTTATTTTTTATTTTTTTATTAAATCAACATAAAAAAAACACAAGATACACTTAAAATGTGTGCACCCTCTCCCCCCCAAAAAATAAATAAAAATAAAATAATATCTCACACACACACACACTATGGCAACATTCAGTACAAACACTACACCACAGTTTTTCAAACTTTTTTGAGCCAAGGCACATTTTTATGCGTTGAAAAAATGCGGAGGCACACCACCAGCAGAAATCGTTAAAACATGGTCCATCAGCCTATGCATGGTTTCAGATTTTTTTTTGACAAGGTTTATCCTGTTAAACTGTAAGTAGGCTAAAAAAAATTATTGAATATGATTAAAAAAATCAAAAGTAAGATTACTAATAATTCTTGTCTTGCGCTCCTATTTTGGTGGCTTTTTCTCTTTTTTTTTGGTATTTTCCTGTAGCAGTTTCATATCTTCCTTTGAGCAATATTTCCCACATCTACTTTGTTTTAGCAATCAAGAATATTTCAGTTGTTTTATTCTTCTGTGTGGGGACATTGTTGATTGTCATGTCATGTTCGGATGTACATTGTAGACGCCCGTCTTTGCTCCACAGTAAGTCTTTGCTGTCGTCCAGCATTCTGTTTTTTTTTTACTTTGTAGCCAGTTCAGTTTTAGTTTTGTTCTGCATAGCCTTCCCTAAGCTTCAATGCTTTTTCTTAAGGGCGCTCACCTTTTGTTTATTTTTTGTTTAAGCATTAGACACCTTTTTACCTGCACCCTGCCTCCCGCTGTTTCCGATATCTACAAAAAAATTTGCTCCCGGCTGCCACCTACTAATATGGAAGATTATTACACGGTTATTCTGCCGAGCTCCAGATAGCACAGACACTCAACAAAAACACATAATTTGCAGACTATAATTACTGGTTTGCAAAAAATATTTTTAACCCAAATAGGTGAAATTACATAATCTCCCATGGCACACCAGACTGTATCTCTCGGCACAGAGGTTGAAAAACACTGCAGTGGATAACCCAAGACATAAGGAAGCAGATGCTCAATTATCAGCCCCGGTATAGGATGCTGTGCAGTCAACATGCAGAGAAAAGGGGAAGAAGGATGATGCTATGAACATGACTGATGGGAGCACAAATGGCTGTGCTGAAATGGCAGGGAAGGAGAGAAGAAAGGGGGAGGCGGGTGTAGGGCGGCAAATAGAGTCGAGGGACGATGCTGACAGCTAACGCGCCTACCTGTCCACCTATTCCTCGTTTTCCCGTCTTGATTTGCAAGTTCTCAGCGGGACACTTGTCTGGGATGCCTGGAAAAACAAGACAAGGTGTCATACAACACAGCTGTAACTGGGATTTGCATCTGTAATGACCTTACCGGAGATGTTCAGGGTTTGATGTTACAACAAATGGCTGTCAAGTGCAAGCTTGGAATGGTATTCATTAAACTCAGAGGCAGCCTTTCACAACACGGCCTGCCTGTCCTCTGCAAGCAGAAGCACACTTTGTAATGCAACTCATAACTTGGTGAACCTCGGACCTTCTCAGGTCAACAGTAATGTTGCATGCTTTTGGGCGGAGGGATTAGATGCACATTTTGAAGGAATATAAAGTGTGGAAGTCGCTTCCTAGCGGTCCCACTGACAGAGACTTCACAGGAGCCAGGCGTGCAAAGTTGAACAACGTTTTTAAGTCTTTCTCCCGCAGAACGTGACTTTTCAGTCACGTCCGTATCCTCTCTGCCCACTTATTGTTAAAGACAACAAATGATTAGATTAACAAGTACCACCTGTGGAATCTAATCACCTGCCAGCTGTGTCTCGCCGTCAGCACTGCCACGCCCCCGTCTGATGGTGCTCTGTCCTCAGCACCATGGACAGAGGCGGTGACCTTTGCTCCTGCAGGCAGCGCTGGTCCTATCTCCCTCCACATAAATATATACAAATTGTTCAATAATATACAGTACAGGCCAAAAGTTTGGACACACCTTCTCATTCAATGCGTTTTCTTTATATTCACGACTATTTACATTGTAGATTGTCACTGAAGGCATCAAAACTACGAATGAAGACATGTGGAGTTATGTACTTAATAAAAAAAAAGGTAACTAAATAACTATAAACATGTTTTATATTCTAGTTTCTTCAAAATAGCCACCCTTTGCTCTCAATGAGCTTCAAAAGGGACTCACCTGGAATGGTTTTCACTTCACAGGTGTGCTTGAAGCTCATCGAGAGAATGCCAAGAGTGTGCAAAGCAGTAATCAGAGCAGAGGGTGGCTATTTTGAAGTGACTAGAATATAAAACATAAACATGTTTTCAGTTATTACACAATTTTTGGAAAAAGGGCTTGTCGGCGCATTAAACCTACGAGTATTATTATGGTGTGTGTATAAGGTAAGACATATTATCTGGCGTTTTGTTTCGCAATATTATGCTGTGGAGGTTGCACTCCAGTGGGTTCCTCAGACCACCAAACACTGCCACGAGAGCCCGGATCAGAGTCACAACACTATTTGATTTCCATAACACGAGTGCTAGTGTTTTGCTTTGCAGCCAAAGGTTTTTCTGCGTCCGTCTCTCTCTCTCTCTCTCTTTCGCTCCCACTCCAGCTCCCACAGCGTGTCTCCTTCCGGCTGCTGCTAATAAAGGCGACAGGTGATTAGGTAACAAGGCCCACCTGGGCCATCCTGGGTCGCTGTCTTCGAGGCCGGTCCTGGCACACCCCATTCCGCGGCAGGCCCGCAGGCCACGCTCCCTCCACATATGCAAAAGCAACTTGTCTTACCTTCTGGTGCCTGCTGATCTGTATTTGGGATCTGCATAAATCGTGAAATATTGCATGCGTCCGCCTTTGTAGTCGGCACCGACAAGCTTCTTCTTTTTCTCTATCTTCTTGTTATGTGACATTCATCCTGCGCTGTTGCCATTTCTAATATAAAGTAGTGTAAAGTTCTTACTTATATCTGTCAGTAAACTTGCCATGAATGAGCTAAAACATACCGGTGTAGTGAGTTTACATTATTCACCCAAGGAATTTTAGTTATTTAAGCTTCTTCTTTTTCCCTATCTTCTTGTTATGTGACATTCATCCTGTGCTGTTGCCATTTCTAATATAAAGTAGTGTAAAGTTCTGACTTATATCTGCCAGTAAACTCGCCATGAAAGCGCTAAAACAAACCGGTGTAGTGAGTTTACATTATTCACCCGAGGAACTTTAGTTATTAGAGTTCCGGTCGGACGATTTTTCACGGGACACATTTACGGTGGGGTTGTTTCCGGATGAGGAGATGCTGCTCCGTTATTGATTGAAGTAAAGTCTGAATGTCATTAAAACACTTAGCTCCATCTTTTGACACTTCTTCCACTCCCGTCCTTGCACGCTACACCGCTACAACAAAGATGACAGGGAGAAGACGCTGCCGAGGGAAAGCCACGTAAATAAGACCGCCCACAAAACAGCGCATCCGGAAGCGACTGTCAGAAAGCGGCTTGAAGATGATCTGTAAAACATAATTTTGTCATGTCTGTGTAATCATGTTTTGTTTTGTTTAGTTATGGACTCTTTAGTTTCTGGCTTTTCACTCCCTTGTCTTGTTTCCATGGTTACCCATTAGTTTCACCTGTTTCACGTTTGGACTCATTGTGCACTCTTGTTTGTGACCATAGCAATCCATTAGTTTTCACCTGTCACGTCACGCATCTGATTCACGTTTTGAGTCACGCACCTGTTTTCGTTAATCATGTCTGTAGTATTTAAGTTCATTGTTTTCAGTTTGTCTTTCTGGCGACATCCCACATGTATGCTCTTCATACCCCTGTCACACTCTGTTAACCTCTGCGCACTTCATGCCATGTCCAAGTAAGTTTTCTTTGTTCATGCCATAGTTTGCAGGTTTTGTTTCTTTGTTCATAGTTTATGCCTATGTGCAAGTTTTGTTTTCAACAGCCTAGTTGTGCGCGCTTTTCGTTTGTTCCTTTTTGTAGTTATAGTGTTTAAATAAATCATGTACTCCCCTTCACGCCACATCTGGTCCAAATCTTTTGCACCTCGGGAGAACAAACCACGCCACAGTCCCAGTCGTGACAAATTTTGACCAAAGAACCACCATTACATGTCATGTAGACCACAAGGAAGTGTTTTACATTAAGAAAAAATAATAATAATATGACTCCTTTAATGCGCCTTAAATATGAAAAAAGATAAACAATAGACCATTCATCGGCAGTGCGCCTTATAATCCGGTGCGCCCTATGGTCCGGAAAATACGGTACATAATATCTAGTTTACAATAGGAGCGTCACAGCAGTTCTATCTCCCGAGGGGGTCATGACGGAAAATAATTGAGAATCATTGGTTTTTGCTCATAAAAGCCTCAAACTCCACAGTGCTGCGCTTCAGTGGGTCTCAGGCTGGCTTCTTGTCGAAAATATGAAGATGCCTCTAATCAAGTAGACCAGCCCGAATGTGGGACGCATTCGGGACGCAGCACTGAGGCACACCTGCAGCTGCTCGGCAATTAGTGGTGTTCACGAGCACAGCTGCTGCATTCTTCTTTGAACTTCACCTTCATTTTGTTACTAACCGTCCAATAGACTGAGTATGCCTCCAGTTTCTGTCCATACCAACAGCCAGTTTGTCTTGATCGGTTCTCCAGTATTGTTTTCCAGATAGATAGATAGAAGCTTTATTGGCATTGTACAACTTATACAACAAAATGTATTTTGTTTTTTTTGTAGACTAAAATAAAATATTTATTTTGCTACTTTTCTCCCATGATTTGAACCTTGCGTTTTATATAATGCTGCAGATAAGTTGTGGATTTTTCTGGGATCACTAGCTTCACATGCCGCCAAATAAGTTTAGCCTCGTCACAGCAGACCAATTAAATTGCCGAACGGTTCATGGTGGATCAATAGAATTGTTCACATAAAATCCAACGCATTCATCGGATCATTCAGTCGGCCATTTAGCGCCTTATGGACTCACCCTCATTGTGGAGAAGACACGACCAAATGCACACAATGCGGCCAAAAGTCAAAGGTGAACACCTGCAAAAGAGAAGTGTAGGATACGTTTCTTGTTGCCTTATTTGTATTTGACTTTATTAAATGTATTTATATTATTATTTGGTACAGCCGGGCCGGAGCAGGAGGGGATAGAAAGACAAAAAAAGGAAAAAAGAGGGGGAAATTGCAGGGACAAGAGGGGGATTAGAAAAAGAGACAACAACAACAACATTAACAACAACAACAATAGAACAACATCAGCAAATAGGATATGTACAAATATGATGGTAAAAGTGATAGCAAAGAAGCAGTTAGTGAAATAAATAATAATACAGAAATGACAATGAACATTATTACACTACAAATGGAGCAATGCAAATACCAATAGAAATAACGCTATTGATAATGAATAATAACAATAATGACCTCTATTATCAACAATACAATTGTTCAAATGCAACAATACATATATGTAATGATAACTTGAAATACAAAAGAAAGCAGATAAATGGAGGGGAAGAAAGAGAAGACAACTATATTAACCTTGTGGATTGTTATAGTAGCAAGCTATTCAGAGGCCAGCAAGACCCACAATGCATTGTGTTTATTACGTCACACTTTCCAGCCCTATGCTCCCATACATACTGTAGGTTTTCATCCTTACTTTCCTAACTCTGTTTTATATGTATATTTAAATTGATGATCAAGTATCCAGAAGCACCTTATAAGTGGAATTTAAGATTGTGCAATTTGCAATTCAACCAAAAATATTCAATATACCTCTAAAGTCAAAATGTTATCATAGAACCGCTGTCATGCATGATTTTACTCGAGATGTGAGCACCTCACCAGACATCAGTGCAGCGAGTAGAAATTATTTTTGATTTTTCAAGTTTATTTTGCTTATGACATCAGAACAATGCCAGAAGAGAATTGTAAAAATATACATTTGGATGTTATATGAAGTACACGGACTCACAGTCAATATATATATATATATATATATATATATATATATATATATATATATATATATATATATATATATATATATACACACTACATTCACTATATTGCCAAAAATATTTGGCCACCTGCCTTTACGCACATATGAACTTGAAGTGCCATCCATGGAATTGTCCAAAATGTTTTGGTATCCTAGAGCATTCAAAGTTCCTTTCACTTCCTTTCCAAGCCCAACACCTGAAAAACAACCCCACACCATAATTCCTCCTCCATCAAATTTCACACTCGGCACAATACCGTCCGAAATGTAGCGTTCTCCTGGCAACCTCCAAACCCAGACTGGTTCATCAGATTACCAGATGGAAAAGCCTGATTCATAACTCCAGAGAAGGTGTCTCCACTGCTCTAGAGTCCAGTGGCGACGTGCTTTACACCACCGCATCCGACGCTTTGCATTGGACTTGGTGATGTATGGCTTAGATTCAGCTGCTCGGCCATGGAAACTCATTCCATGAAGCTCTCTGCGTACTGTACGTGGGCTAATTGGAAGGTCATATAAAGTTTGGAGCTCTGCAGCAACTGACTGTGCAGAAAGTCTTTGCACTATGCACTCCAGCATTTGCTGACCCCTCTCTGTCAGTTTATGTGGCCTACCACTTGGTGGCTGAGTTGCTGTTGTTCCCAAACTCTTCACTTTTCTTATAATAAAGTTGACTTTGGAATATTTAGGAGCGAGGGAATTTTGCGACTGGATTTGTTGCACAGGTGGCATCATATGACCGTTCCACGCTGGAAATCACTGAAAGCGGCCCATTCTTTCACAAATGTTTGTACAAACAGTGCTTGATTTAATACACCGAGCCAAGTGATTAAGATACCTGATTCTCATCATTTGGATGGGTGGCCACATACTTTTGGCAATATAGTGTATGTAATTATAACTTGGAATAAAAAAGAAAGCAGATGAATGGAGAGGAAGAAAGAGAAACCTTGTAGATTGTTATAGTATCAATAGGTTAAGCTTTGTCAGTCAGCCGTGTGTTACCCATGTGTTTAGATCTATTTTTAAATGCCAGGCGATCGACTGACACACACTTCGCGACCGGTTGGAGGGGGCAGGGTTTGGTGGTAGCGGGGGTGTATATTGTAGCCCGGAAGAGTTAGGGATGCAAGGGATTCTGGGTATTTGTTCTGTTGTGGCAGTCCGCTCCCTGTATGATCAGTGCCAGAGCTTGGTCCGCATTGCCGGCAGTAAGTCGGACACGTTTCCAGTGAGGGTTGGACTTCGCCAAGGCTGCCCTTTGTCACCGATTCTGTTCATAACTTTTATGGACAGAATTTCTAGGCGCAGTCAAGGCGTTGAGGGGACCTGGTTTGGTGGCTGCAGGATTAGGTCTCTGCTTTTTGCAGATGATGTGGTCCTGATGGCTTCATCTGGCCAGGATCTTCAGCTCTCACTGGATCGGTTCGCAGCTGAGTGTGAAGCGACTGGGATGAGAATCAGCACCTCCAAGTCCGAGTCCATGGTTCTCGCCCGGAAAAGGGTGGAGTGCCATCTCCGGGTTGGGGAGGAGATCTTGCCCCAAGTGGAGGAGTTCAAGTACCTCGGAGTCTTGTTCACGAGTGAGGGAAGAGTGAATCGTGAGATCGACAGGCGGATCGGTGCGGCGTCTTCAGTAATGCGGACGCTGTATCGGTCCGTTGTGGTGAAGAAGGAGCTGAGCCGGAAGGCAAGGCTCTCAATTTACCGGTCGATCTACGTTCCCATCCTCACCTATGGTCATGAGCTTTGGGTTATGACAGAAAGGACAAAATCACGGGTACAAGCGGCCGAAATGAGTTTCCTCCGCCGGGTGGCGGGGCTCTCCCTTAGAGATAGGGTAAGAAGCTCTGCCATCCGGGAGGAGCTCAAAGTAAAGCCGCTGCTCCTCCACATCGAGAGGAGCCAGATGAGGTGGTTCGGGCATCTGGTCAGGATGCCACCCGAACGCCTCCCTAGGGAGGTGTTTAGGGCACGTCCGACCGGTAGGAGGCCGCGGGCAAGACCCAGGACACGTTGGGAAGACTATGTCTCCCGGCTGGCCTGGGAACGCCTCGGGGTCCCACAGGAAGAGCTGGACGAAGTGGCTGGGGAGAGGGAAGTCTGGGCTTCCCTGCTTAGGCTGCTGCCCCCGCGACCCGACCTCGGATAAGCAGAAGAAGATGGATGGATGGATGGATGGATGTTCTGTTGTGTTTAGGTTGTGTTACGGTGCGGATGTTCTCCCGAAATGTGTTTGTCATTCTTGTTTGGTGTGGGTTCACAGTGTGGCGCATATTTGTAACAGTGTTTATGCAGAAGCCGCATACAACATGTGGCTGGGCCGGCACGCTATTAGTATGGTGAAAAGGCGAACGCGTCGACAGGTTGTAGATGACGCTAAAGGCAGTGCCATCACGGCACGCCCTTAATATTGTTGTCCGGGTGAAAATCGGGAGAAATTCGGGCAAATGGTTGCCCCGGGAGATTTTCGGGAGGGGCACTGAAATTCGGGAGTCTCCCGGGAAAATCGGGATGCGTAATGGGCACCCCTGATTTAAACTTACACTACGTGCCAACTTTAGTAACCGACAAGGGAGCCAGTGATCGGAAATCAATAGCTGGGAAATCAATAGCTCATGTCAATATAATGATTAGCAGGAAGACCGTAATCAATTTTGGATTAAAACTGATACAATAATGGATTTTGGATCTTTATCTCTAATTAATTTAACACCATCTCTCCATGTCAGCTTCTTCCTTGTTGATGGAGAGTGAGTCAAACAGCTTTTAGCCTTTGTCACCTTCTATGTCTCTCCGCCGGTGTGTTCTATAATCACATTGCCAACACATGCAGTTGATGTCAAAAGTTTACATCACATGGACAAAAATAAGACTTTCTGGAGGAAAGTTCTGTGGTCAGATGAACCAAAAATGTAGGTGTTTGGCCACAATATCCAACAATATGTTTGTAGGAGAAAAGGTGAGGCCTTTAATCCCAGGAACACCATACATACCGTCAAACATGGTGGTGGAAGTATTATACTCTGGGCCTGTTTTGCTGTCAATGGAACTGGTGCTTTACAGAGAGTAAATGGGACAATGAAAAAGGAGGATTACCTCAAATTCTCCAGGACTACCTAAAATCATCAGCCCAGAGGTTGGGTCTTGGGCGCAGTTGGGTGTTCCAACAGGACAATGACCCCAAACACACGTCAAAAGTGGTAAAGGAATGGCTAAATCAGGCTATAATTGTTATGGTTACAGAGGGGAGATGACGGCAAAGACACCAGGGAGCAGTATGTTCAAAGATTATTCATTATATATATAGTTAATATATATATATAAACAATAACATTTACGGAAATGGAGTGTGAACTAATATCCAGAAGGGGTGTATGGTGGAAGACTGTGTATGAATAATTAGCTGTTGAGTCTTACCAAATGTTGAAACGAGGAAAAGGAACAAGGCAGGAAGGCAGTCTGTGGGGCAGGCAGAAGGTCCAGGGCGAGAGATAGGCGTCAGAGTCCGTGTCCAGGCGAGGGTCGAGGATCGAGAAAGGCAGTCCAAAAACAATGGGAGATAACAAAGGGGGAGACTCTGGAAGGCACTGCGGGAGAACAACAAGGACTTCAGAACAAGGAGGGAAAAATGCAGAGAGAGAGAGAGAGCATAAGGCTGTCACGGTTGGTAAAAACTGGTGGACTCAAATGCAGAAAAGACAAGTTGAATTAAAGTTGAAAGGTTATTATTATTAAAACCAGAGGGAAAGGAGGGCGCTCGTAGGCCTTGGCCTTGCGGTCCAGGAGCGCACACTGAGGCTAGCAAGCTGTGGCGAGCAGACTGAGGCTAGCAGGCTGTGGCTAGCAGACTGAGGCTAGCAGGCTGTGGCGAGCAGATGAGGCTAGCAGGCTGTGGTGAGCAGGCTGTGGTGAGCAGACTGAGGCTAGCAGGCTGCGGCTAGCAGGCTGAGGCTAGCAGCATGTGGCTTGCAGGCTGAGGCTAGCAGACTGAGGCTAGCAGGCTGTGGCTAGCAGGCTGAGGCTAGCAGGCTGTGGCGAGCAAGCTGAGGCTAGCAGGCTGTGGCTAGCAGGCTAAGGAGGCAGGCACACACGGCAGGTAGGGAACTGAAGGCAGAGGAAAACAGGGGTAAGATGAGGAGCCAAAAAACACAAAAATGGCAGATTCGCAAGATTATCGAAAGTGCTAGAATTCTAGGACAAACTGGCGAGAAGCGTTACCACATGTAGAAAGGTGAACGATATGGCGATCGCGCCGAGTTAAGTCCAAACATGCTGCAGGTGATGAGTTGATGGCAGGCAAGTGAGTGATTAGGGTGCTGGGATCAGCTGTGCCAGGCTGAGCGCTGGAGTCAAACCTACGCCCAAAACTCGCCCACTCTCCCAAAGACACAGACAGAGACTGTGACAAAGGCTTACATTATCCAATGAGATAAACTAAGTTTCTGCATGGATCCTTGGGTCCACTCGTCCTTTATGCAGCTCCCTCTCATCAGGTCCAGGTGCGCTGATTGCTGATCACCCACAGCCTTGCCGGCATGTGGGCGTGATGCGGCCGTGGTGCGGCACAAAGATGAGGGCTGGCCATGACAAAAATGAAGGTTTTAGAATGGCTTTCCCAAAGTCCTGACTTAAACGTGTGTGGACAATGCTGAAGAAACAAGTCCATGTCAGAAAACCAACACATTTAGCTGAAATGCACCAATTTTGTCAAGAGGAGTGGTCAAAAATTCAAGCAGAAGCTTGTGGATGGCTACCAAAAGCGCCTTATTGCAGTGAAACTTGCCAAGGGACATGTAAGCAAATATTAACATTGCTGTATGTATACTTTTGACCCAGCACATTTGCTCACATTTTCAGTAGACCCATAATAAATTCATAAAAGAACCAAACTTCATGAATGTTTTTTTTGTGACCAACAAGTATGTGCTCCAATCACTCTAACACAAAAAAACAAGAGTTGTAGAAATTATCGGAAACTCAAGACAGCCATGATATGAGTTATATACTTTCTTTACAGGTGTATGTAAACTTTTGACCACGACTGTACATCTCATGCACTGTGAATGCGGAATATTTGGTGTGATATTAAAATATATCCAGGCTGCATGCAATACTGTGGAATTTAACCTTAGGTGCGGTTATTTCATAAAATAATCATACCTAAATAATGACCCTTGAGTCAGGAGGGTTTTTGTTTTCGACATTTTTGCAGCCTTGGCTGTGCAGTGCAGCGCCACTGTGGGGAGCTGTGTCTCTTTGTGTCCTGTGTGATGAGCCTCTTTTATGTTTGCACTTACAGCCTTCTTTCTTTGTCCACCTCGTCCTGTTTTCCCCTCCATATCTTTATTTTCCTTTCTTTCGCTCACACGCTGTGGATGTGATTGCTAATGTTAAAAGCTCGCCCGTGCTCTGTGACCTTAGTGTTTTACAGCTCCGGAGCTCGGACTACCCATCTGCGGTGGTATGACGTGTGTGTGTGTGCAAGCGTGCGCGTTAGTGTGTGTGTGGGTGTGGGTTTGTGGCCACTATATGACTATATTGTGTCATATATATATATATATATATGTATACATTTATGTTTTATTATATACTGTATATGTATATATATATATATATATATATATATATTTATATATATATATATTCATATATACTGTACTGTATGTATTTATGTATATATTTTGTGTATGTTTAATTTTCTACTTATTATGTACATACATGTGTATGTGTAGTACATGTTTTGTACATTTAAACAATAATGTAAACTGAATGAAAATAGGTCGAGAAATGAGCAAGATATGATTTATTTTCATTTTAGATGTGTTACCTTCATTGAGTACTTTGTTGTCCTTAAAAATGGCCAACTCACAGAACTTATTACTATGTGTGTGTACGGTCAAATCTACCTAGCAACAGCGGTCGGTCCACACAACTAGAGAAGTGAACTTTTTTTTTTATTTTGTGTGTTTTGCATTTTGAAGTGAGGTTGCAACCTTCTACTCCCATCTTGTGCCAGATATTTTTTTTTTCATCTTTCTAGCTATAGTGGAAAGGGGGGCCCTCACAACCTACTGCCCAAACGTGGGTCCTCACAAAGTAGGCAATACATGTAGGTGTGTGTGGGTGTCTACACTATATGACTATATTGTGTCATATATATATATATATGTATACATTTTTGTTTTATTATATGTATATGTTCATATATACTGTACTGTATGAATTTATGTATATATTTTGTGTATAGTTAATTTTCTACTTATTATGTACATACATTTGTATATGTCATACATGTTTTGTACATTTATACAATAATGTAAACTGAATGAAAATAGGTTGAGAAATGAGCAAGATATGATTTATTTTAAATTTAAATGTGTTACCTTAATTGAGTACTTTGCTGTCCTCAAAAATGGCCAACTCACAGAATTTATTACCATGTGTGTGTTCAGTCAAATCTACCTAGCAACAGCGGTCGGTCCACACAACTAGAGAAGTAAACTTTTTTTTTTTTATTTTGTGTGTTTTGCATTTTGAAGTGAGGTTGCAACTTTCTACTCCCATCTTGTGCCAGATATTTTTTTTTTCATCTTTCTAGCTATAGTGGAAAGGGGGGCCCTCACAACCTACTGCCCAAACGTGGGTCCTCACAAAGTAGGCAATACATGTAGGTGTGTGTGGGTGTCTGGACACTATATGACTATATTGTGTCATATATATATATATATATATGTATACATTTATGTTTTATTATATGTATATATTCATATATACTGTACTGTATGTATTTATGTATATATTTTGTGTATGTTTAATTTTCTACTTACCGGTATTATGTATATACATTTGTATATGTAGTACATGGTTTGTACATTTAAACAATAATGTAAACTGAATGAAAATAGGTAGAGAAATGAGCAAGATATGATTTATTTTCAATTTAGATGTGTTACCTTCATTGAGTACTTTGCTGTCCTTAAAAATGGCCAACTCACAGAACTTATTACTATGTGTGTGTACGGTCAAATCTACCTAGCAACAGCGGTCGGTCCTCACAACTACAGAAGTACATTTTTTTTTTTACTTTGTGTGTTTAGCAGTCTGAAGTGAGGTTGCAACTCTCTACTCCCATCTAGTGCTAAATATATATTTTTTTCATCCTTCTAGCTATAGTGGAAAGGGGGGCCCTCACAACCTACTGACCAAACGTGGGTCCTCACAAAGTAGGCAAGACATGTAGGTGTGTGTGGGTGTGTGGCCACTATATGACTATTTTGTGTCATATATATATGTATATGTATACATTTATGTTTTATTATATGTTTATAATCATATATACTGTACTGTATGTATGTATATATTTTGTGTATGTTTAATTTTCTACTTTTTATGTACATACATTTGTATATGTACTACATGTTTTGTACATTTATACAATAATGTAAACTGAATGAAAATAGGTTGAGAAATGAGCAAGATATGATTTATTTTAAATTTAGATGTGTTACCTTCTTTGAGTACTTTGCTGTCCTTAAAAATGGCCAACTCACAGAATTTATTACTATGTGTGTGTACGGTCAAATCTACCTAGCAACAGCGGTCGGTCCACACAACTAGAGAAGTAAAAATTTTTTTTTTATTTTGTGTGTTTTGCATTTTGAAGTGAGGTTGCAACTTTCTACTCCCATCTTGTGCCAGATATATTTTTTTTCATCTTTCTAGCTATAGTGGAAAGGGGGGCCCTCACAACCTACTGACCAAACGTCGGTCCTCACAAAGTAGGCAATACATATAGGTGTGTTTGTGTGTGTGTGTGGCCACTATATGACTATATTGTGTCATATATATATGTATACATTTATGTTTTATTATATGTAAATATTCATATATACTGTACTGTATGTATTTATGTATATATTTTGTGTATGTTTAATTTTCTACTTTTTATGTACATACATTTGTATATGTAGTACATGTTTTGTACATTTAAACAATAATGTAAACTGAATGAAAATAGGTTGAGAAATGAGCAAGATATGTTTTATTTTCAATTTAGATGTGTTACCTTAATTGAGTACTTTGCTGTCCTTAAAAAATGGCCAACTCACAGAACTTATTACCATATGTGTGTACAGTTAAATCTACCTAGCAACAGTGGTCGGTCCACACAACGAGAGAAGTACAATATTTTTTTTTACTTTGTGTGTTTGGCAGTCTGAAGTGAGGTTGCAACTCTCTAATCCCATCTAGTGCCAGATATATTTGTTTCATCCTTCTAGCTATAGTGGAAAGGGGGGCCCTCACAACCTACTGACCAAATGTGGGTCCACACAAAGTAGGCAAGACATGTAGGTGTGTGTGTGTGTGTGTGTGTGTGTGGGTGTGTGGCCACTATATGACTATATTGTGTCATATATATATATATATATATATATATATATATATATATATATATATGCATACATTTATGTTTTATTATATGTATATAATCATTTATACTGTACTGTATGTATTTATGTATATATTTTGTGTATGTTTAATTTTCTACTTTTTATGTACATACATTTGTATATGTAGTACATGTTTTGTACATTTATACAATAATGTAAACTGAATGAAAATAGGTTGAGAAATGAGCAATATATGATTTATTTTAAATTTAGACATGTTACCTTCATTGAGTACTTTGCTGTCCTTAAAAATGGCCAACGCGCAGAACTTCTTGCTATGTGTGTGTATGGTCAAATCCACCTAGCAACAGCGGTCGGTCCACACAACTAGAGAAGTAAAACTTTTTTTTTAATTTTGTGTGTTTTGCATTTTGAAGTGAGGTTGCAACTTTCTAATCCCATCTTGTGCCAGATATATTTTTTTCATCTTTCTAGCTATTGTGGAAAGGGGGGCCCTCACAACCTACTGACCAAACGTGGGTCCTCACAAAGTAGGCAATACATATAGGTGTGTTTGTGTGTGTGTGTGGCCACTATATGACTATATTGTGTCATATATATATGTATACATTTATGTTTTATTATATGTAAATATTCATATATACTGTACTGTATGTATGTATGTTATGTATATATTTTGTGTATGTTTAATTTTCTACTTTTTATGTACATACATTTGTATATGTAGTACATGTTTTGTACATTTATACAATAATGTAAAATGAATGAAAATAGGTTGAGAAATGAGCAAGATATGATTTATTTTAAATGTAGATGTGTTACCTTCTTTGAGTAATTTGCTGTCCTTAAAAATGACCAACTCACAGAACTTATTACTATGTGTGTGTACGGTCAAATCTACCTAACAACAGCGGTCGGTCCACACAGCTAGAGAAGTACAACATTTTTTTTTTTACTTTGTGTGTTTTGCAGTCTGAACTGAGGTTGCAACTCTCTACTCCCATCTAGTGCTAAATATATTTTTTCCATCCTTCTAGCTATAGTGGAAAGGGGGGCCCTCACAACCTACTGACCAAACGTGGGTCCTCACAAAGTAGGCAAGACATGTAGGTGTGTGTGTGTGTGTGGCCACTATATGACTACATTGTGTCATATATAGATGTATACATTTATGTTTTATTATATGTATATATTCATATATACTGTACTGTATGTATGTATGTATATATTTTGTGTATGTTTAATTTTCTACTTATTATGTACATACATTTGTATATGTAGTACATGTTTTGTACATTTATACAATAATGTAAACTGAATGAAAATAGGTTGAGAAATGAGCAAGATATGATTTATTTTAAATTTGGATGTGTTACCTTCATTGAGTACTTTGCTGTCCTTAAAAATGGCCAACGCACAGAACTTATTACTATGTGTGTGTACGGTCAAATCTACCTAGCAACAGCGGTCGGTCCTCACAACTACAGAAGTAAAATATTTTTTTTTACTTTGTGTGTTTGGCAGTCTGAAGTGAAGTTGCAACTCTCTACTCCCATCTAGTGCTAAATATATTTTTCCATCCTTCTAGCTATAGTGGAAAGGGGGGCCCTCACAACCTACTGACCAAACGTGGGTCCTCACAAAGTAGGCAATACATGTAGGTGTGTGTGGGTGTGTGGCCACTATATGACTATATTGTGTCATATATATATGTATACATTTATGTTTTATTATATGTATATAATCATATATACTGTACTGTATGTATGTATATACTTTGTGTATGTTTAATTTTCTACTTTTTATGTACATACATTTGTATATGTAGTACATGTTTTGTACATTTATACAATAATGTAAAATGAATGAAAATAGGTTGAGAGATGAGCAAGATATGATTTATTTTCAATTTAGATGTGTTACCTTCTTTGAGTGCTTTGCTGTCCTTAAAAATGGCCAACTCACAGAACTTATTACTATGTGTGTACGGTCAAATCTACCTAGCAACAGCGGTCGGTCCTCACAACTACAGAAGTAAAATATATTTTTTTACTTTGTGTGTTTGGCAGTCTGAAGTGAGGTTGCAACTCTCTACTCCCATCTAGTGCTAGATATATTTTTTCATCCTTCTAGCTATAGTGGAAAGGGGGGCCCTCACAACCTACTGCCCAAACGTGGGTCCTCACAAAGTAGGCAATACATGTAGGTGTGTGTGGGTACTATATGACTATATTGTGTCATATATATATATATATATATATATATATATATATATATATATATATATATATATATATATATATGTATACATTTATGTTTTATTATATGTATATATTCATATATACTGTACTGTATGTATTTATGTATATATTTTGAGTATGTTTAATTTTCTACTTATTATGTACATACATTTGTATATGTAGTACATGCTTTGTACATTTATACAATAATGTAAAATGAATGAAAATAGGTTGAGAAATGAGCAAAATATGATTTATTTTCAATTTAGATGTGTTACCTTCATTGAGTACTTTGCTGTCCTCAAAAATGGCCGACTCACAGAATTTATTACCATGTGTGTGTACAGTCAAATCTACCTAGCAACAGCGGTCGGTCCTCACAACTACAGAAGTAAATTTTTTTTTTTTCCTTGTGTGTTTGGCAGTCTGAAGTGAGGTTGCAACTCTCTACTCCCATCTCGTGCTAGATATATTTTTTTCATCTTTCTAGCTATAGTGGAAAGGGGGGCCCTCACAACCTACTGACCAAACATGGGTCCTCACAAAGTAGGCAAGACATGTAGGTGTGTGTGGGTGTGTGGCCACTATATGACTATATTGTGTCATATATATATGTATACATTTATGTTGTATTATATGTATATATTCATATATACTGTACTGTTTGTATTTATGTATATATTTTGTGTATGTTTAATTTTCTACTTATTATGTACATACATTTGCATATGTAGTACATGTTTTGTACATTTAAACAATAATATAAACTGAATGAAAATAGGTTGAGAAATGAGCAAGATATGATTTATTTTCAATTTAGATGTGTTACCTTCTTTGAGTACTTTGCTGTCCTCAAAAATGGCCAACTCACAGAATTTATTACTATGTGTGTGTACGGTCAAATCTACCTAGCAACAGCGGTCGGTCCTCACAACTACAGAAGTAAAATATATTTTTTTACTTTGTGTGTTTGGCAGTCTGAAGTGATGTTGCAACTCTCTACTCCCATCTAGTGCTAAATATATTTTTTTCATCCTTTTAGCTATAGTGGAAAGGGGGGCCCTCACAACCTACTGACCAAACGTGGGTCCTCACAAAGTAGGCAAGACATGTAGGTGTGTGTGTGTGTGTGAGAAAAGGCAGGTGTGGGTGTTATAAAAAAGAAGATGGACTAAGCTGTGCTTATGTAAGGTCATATATGTGTGTAGGGGTGGAAATATCTCTAGTATGAAGTGTGTGGGAATTGATCATATTTTTTGTGGGGGATTCCAAATCCAAAATTTGTGAATCGTTACAGAAAAAAATCAAATAAAAAAATCAATGAAAACTTGTCGTTTGTGGATATTTGGCTGGGTGATTAAACCTACTGCATGTTGCGGCAATTAAAACACAATATACGCTATACCAGGGGTGTCAAACTCATTTTAGATCGGGGGCCACATGGAGAAATATTTCCTCCCCAAGTGATAACTTAAAAATAAAGAACAAGCACATTCTGAAAATGTATAAATCATAATGTTGTTGTTGTTTTTTTTGTTACACTTACATGTCGCGGTTAATAGTATTCTATCGTTATTTGTCGTTATTTACACTTTCTGAATAAATGATGTGATAATGTTCATCAGTCAACTCCATCCATCCATCCATTTTCTACCGCTTGTCTTTTTCTGTGTTAATTTTCAATCTATCAAGATAATAATAATTAAAAAAAAATAAAAAATAAAAAATAAATAAAAAAGAATAATAAAATAAATAAAATAAATAAAATAAATAAAATGAATAAAATGAATAAAATGAATAAAATAAATAAAATTACAGGATGTTATTAATGCATTTTCCTCGACTGATGTACTAATTTGTGTTTTTTTTTGTTTTTTTTTACATAATAATCAACAAAGATACAAATAATTGCTATTCCGACATCTATTGGACACATTTAGAACAGCAGTTTCTTTCATTCAAAAAATTCCGGCTCATTTTTTATACATTGCAAAAGGTCAATGTTCAAAAACAAGAAAAAAAATTCAAATAAAATAGGGGTATTTTATTTGAACATAGCAAAATTATCTGCCAATAGAACAAGAACATTTGGCTTGTCAAGACTTTCCAAAACAAGTAAAATTAGCTAACCTCAATGAACCTCAAAAATACGTTAAAATAAGTATATTCTCACTAATAACAAGTGCACTTTTATTGGTAAAAAAAAAATATGTTGAAAAATATTATTAAATTAAGTAAATGCTAGTGCCATTATCTTGACATAATGATATGCGCTCGGCATCATGATTTTTTTTTTCATGCTTGAAGTAAGAAATTATTACTTTAAAAAAAAGTCGTTTTATACTTGTGAGTGTTGATGACACAGCTTTGCAACAGTTGATATTCTAGTTTCAAGCATGTTTTACTCAATATAGGTCATCAAATCTCAGCAACAAGCTGTAATATTTTACTGAGATCATTTAGGACCAAAACACTTAAAACAAGTAAAACACTCTAACATAAAATCTGCTTAGTGAGAATAATTATTTTATCAGACATAAAATAAGCAAATATCACCCTTATTTGAGATATTTCATCTTACTTAGATTTCAGTTTTTGCAATGTACTTAGCAAACTCATCCCGCGGGCCGGATAAAACCTGTTTGCGGGCCGTACATTTGACACCCCTGCTCTATGCTCAACTTATATACAATTCAAATCTATATAAGTAAAAGAGCAATAAGACGTGCACATACTTGTATAATATTCTGACACATCCCACACAAGAGTCTTTTGCAGAGCTCTCTCCTCATTATGTCTTCTCAGCAGCTAATGAGCCCTCTCTTTACACACTCCACAAATAACATTATTCTGCATACGTTTTCAGGCCGTAAAACAAAACAAAACTTTGTTGTTCATTTTCTACCAGCATACAGAAAAAAGAGGGAGGGAAAGAAAAAAAAATTTTTTAAGGTTGATTAAAACTTAACTGTGTGTGAAGGGAGCTGCGGAAAAATAGGACTTGTTATTGTGGAAAGACCTCATTCTTCAGACAATAACCCGCCTATTTCATTGTCTTTTTTTTTTTTACCCCAAAATGTTTAATATTAAGGTTCATTTTAAGTTTGTGTAATTGATGAGTGTCATGTCTGTGTAATCATGTTTTGTCTTAGTCATGTTTTGTTTAGTTATTGGACTCTTTAGTTTCTGGCTTTTCACTCCCTTGTCTTGTTTTCATGATTACCCATTAGTTTCATCTGTCACGACTTGGACTACGGCGTGGTTTGTTCTCTCGAGGTGCAAAAGATTTGGACCATACGTGGCGTGAAGGGGATTACATTATTTATTTAAACATTATAAATACAAAACAAGGAAGTAAACAAAAGGCGCGCACAATGGCGGAGAACAAACTATGAAACCAAACAATTGCACAAAGGCAAAAACTATGAAGAACAAAAAAACACTAACTGTGGCAATAATAAACAAAACTCACTTGGCATGGAACCGGCATGAAAAAAGAGCAGCAAGGATCATAAGGGTGTGGAGAGTGTGCAGAAGCATAAATGCGGGGATGTCACCAGAAAGACAAACTGAAAAACAATGAACTTAAATACTACAGACATGATTAACGAAAACAGGTGCGTGACTCAAAACGTGAAACAGGTGCGTGACGTGACAGGTGAAAACTAATGGGTTGCTATGGTGACAAACAAGAGTGCACAATGAGTCCAAACGTGGAACAGGTGAAACTAATGGGTAATCATGGAAACAAGACAAGGGAGTGAAAAGCCAGAAACTAAAGAGTCCAATAACTAAACAAAACATGACTAAGACAAAACATGATTACGCAGACATGACAATGAGGTATTCTTCTTTTTCTTTTCTTTTTCCGTCCTGTTCAGATACTCATCATATAGTTGCTGTAGATGCCCATAACTGCTGTACAGATTTATTTGGATAAGATACGTGTGAGATACTTCTCTTGTTGCCTTATTTGTATTTGACTTTTATTAAATGGATTTATTTATTGTTTGGTGCAGCCGGGCCAGAGCAGGAGGGGATAGAAAGAAGAAAACAAAGGAAGACAGAGGAGGAAATTGCAGAGACAAGAGGGGGATAAGACAGAGACAACAACAAAAACAACAACAACAACAGAACAACATCAGCAAATACGATGTGTGCAAATATGATATGGATAATTATAGCAAAGAAGCAGTTAGTGAAGTAAATATTAATAACACAGAAATGACAATGAATGTTATTGCACTACAAATGGATACAAAAATACAAATAAAACAATAGATATAGCACTTTTGATAATGAATAATAAGAAAAAGTACCTCAATTATGAACAATACAATTGTTTCGAATGCAATAATGCATATATGTACAAACCCTGTTTCCATATGAGTTGGGAAATTGTGTTAGATGTAAATATAAACGTAATACAATGATTTGCAAATCCTTTTCAACCCATATTCAATTGAATGCACTACAAAGACAACATGTTTGATGTTCAAATTCATAAACTTTATTTTTTTTTGCAAATAATAATTAACTTAGAATTTCATGGCTGCAACAAATAGTTGGGAAAGGGCATGTTCACCACTGCGTTACATCACCTTTTCTTTTAACAACACTCAATAAACGATTGGAAACTGAGGAAACTAATTGTTGAAGCTTTGCAAGTGGAATTCTTTCCCATTCTTGTTTTATGTAAAACTTCAGTCGTTCAACAGTCCGGGGTCTCCGCTGTCGTATTTTACGCTTCATAATGCGCCACACATTTTCGATGGGAGACAGGTCTGGACTGCAGGCGGGCCAGGAAAGTACCCGCACTCTTTTTTTACGAAGCCACGCTGTTGTAACACGTGCTGAATGTGGCTTGGCATTTTCTTGCTGAAATAAGCAGGGGCGTCCATGAAAAAGACGGCGCATATATGGCAGCATATGTTGTTCCAAAACTTGTATGTACCTTTTAGCATTAATGGTGCCTTCACAGATGTGTAAGTTACCCATGCCTTTGGTACTAATACACCCCCATACCATCACAGATGCTGGCTTTTGAACTCTCCGTCGATAACAGTCTGAATGGTTCGCTTCCCCTTTGGTCCGGATGACACGATGTCAAATATTTCCAAAAATAATTTGAAATGTGGACTCGTCAGACCACAGAACACTTTTCCACTTTGCATCAGTCCATCTTAGATGATCTCGGGCCCAGAGAAGCCGGTGGCGTTTCTGGATGTTGTTGATAAATGGTTTTCGCTTTGCATAGTAGAGCTTTAACTTGCACTTACAGATGTAGCGACAAACTGTATTTATTTACAGTGGTTTTCTGAAGTGTTCCTGAGCCCATGTGGTGATATCCTTTAGAGATTGATGTTGGTTTTTGATACAGTGCCGTCTGAGGGATCGAAGGTCACGGTCATTCAATGTTGGTTTCCGGCCATGCCGCTTACGTGGAGTGATTTCTCCAGATTCTCTGAACCTTTTGATGATATTATGGACCGTAGATGTTGAAATCCCTAAATTCCTTGCAATTGCACTTTGAGAAACGTTGTTCTTAAACTGTTTGACTATTTGCTCACGCAGTTGTGGACAAAGGGGTGTACTTCGCTCCATCCTTTCTTGTGAAAGACTGAGCATTTTTTGGGAAGCTGTTTTTATACCCAATCATGGCACCCACCTGTTCCCAATTAGCCTTCACACCTGTGGGATGTTCCAAATAAGTGTTTGATGAGCATTCCTCAACTTTATCAGTATTTATTGCCACCTTTCCCAACTTCTTTGTCACGTGTTCCTCGATTCAAATTCTAAAGTTAATGATTATTTGCAAAACAAAAAAAAAGGTTATCAGTTTGAACATCAAATTTGTTGTCTTTGTAGCATATTCAACTGAATATGGGTTGGAAATTATTTGCAAATAATTGTTTTCCGTTTATATTTACATCCAACACAATTTCCCAACTCATATGGAAACAGGGTTTGTATGTAATGATAAGTTGAATTGGAAAAGAAAGCAGATAAATGGAGGGGAAGAAAGAGAAGCAAACTGTATTAACCTTGTAGATTGTTATAGTAAATTAGGTTAAGCTTTGTCAGTGTGCCGCATTTTACCCTGGGAACAGCGTACATATATGTTTAATGAAACATATGTATGTACAGTCGTGGTCAAAAGTTTACATACACTTGTAAAGAACATAATGTCATGGCTGTCTTGAGTTTCCAATCATTTCTACAACTCTTATTTTGTTTGTGATAGAGTGATTGGAGCACATACTTGTTGGTCACAAAAAAACATTCATGAAGTTTGGTTCTTTTATGAATTTATTATGGGTCTACTGAAAATGTGAGCAAATGTGCTGGGACAAAAGTATACATACAGCAATGTTACTATTTGCTTACATGTCCCTTGGCAAGTTTCACTGCAATAAGGCGCTTTTGGTAGCCATCCACAAGCTTCTGGTTAAATTTTTGACCACTCCTCTTGGCAAAATTGGTGCAGTTCAGCTAAATTTGTTGGTTCTCTGACATGGACTTGTTTCTTCAGCATTGTCCACACACAAAGTCAGGACTTTGGGAAGGCCATTCTAAAACCTTCATTCTACCCTGATTTAGCCATTCCTTTACCACTTTGACGTGTATTTGGGGTCATTGTCCCATTGGAACACCCAACTGCGCCCAAGACCCAACCTCCGGGCTGATGATTTTAGGTTGTCCTGAAGAATTTGGAGGTAATCCTCCTTTTTCATTGTCCCATTTACTCTCTGTAAAGCACCAGTTCCATTGGCAGCAAAACAGGCCCAAAGCATAATACTACCACCACCATGCTTGACGGTAGGTCTGGTGTTCCTGGGATTAAGGGCTTCACATTTTCTCCTCCAAACATATTGCTGGGTATTGTGGCTCAATTTTTGTCTCATCTGACCACAGAACTTTCCTCCAGAAGGTCTTCTCTTTGTCCATGTGATGTCAGATGAAACAAAAATTGAGCTGTTTGGCCACAATACCCAGCAACATGTTTGGAGGAGACATTATGTTCTTTACAAGTGTATGTAAACGTTTGACCACGACTGTATGTGTGTTTGTGTATGCACAGTATGTGTATATATATGTATATACAGCCACTCTACCAGTTTAGAGGTTACTGCTCAGAGCGCCCCCACTACCACGGGGACCACGCTAGCCTTGACCTTCCACATCCGTTTCCAGCTGCTCTTTCAACCCTTGGGTACTTCTCAAGTCTCTCGTGTTTTTTCTTCCTGATGTTGGCGTCAGATGGGAGTCCAACATCCATCACCACCACCCTTTTCTGCTCTTTATCCACCACCACTGTTTGGTTGGTTAGCCAGAAGCTGTTTGTCAGTCTGGAAGATGAAGTCCCACAGAACCTATATATATATATATATATATATATATATATATATATATATATATATATATATATATATATATATATATATATATATATATATATATATATATATATATTGATTTTGCTATTGATGTGTACCCAACTATGTACTACTACACTGCAAAAAGTTGGTGTTCAAAAACAAGAGAAAAAAATACAAAAATTATAGGTATTTTACTTGAGCTAAACAAAATTGTCTGCCAATAGAACAAGAAAATTTGGCTTGTCAAGACTTTCCAAAACAAGTAAAATTAGCTAACCTCAATGAACCCCAAAATACCTTAAAATAAGTATATTCTCACTAATAACAAGTGCACTTTTCTTGGTAGAGAAAAAAAAGGGAACTTTTTCGCTCAATATGTTGAAAAATATTCTTAAATTAAGTAAATGGTAGTGCCATTATCTTGAGATAATGATATGTGCTCGGCATTACATTTCTTGAAACCAGCAAATTTATACTAAAAACTAATTTATTGTTCTTAATGGAAAGGCAACAAGGCAACCACTTGTTACTCTCGGGTTCTCCTAGCCGCTCAGGCAAATCATATTGTCTAAAAATGCATTTTTCCATCGATAACATGACATCATCGCGCCAAGTGCGTGCTCTTTCAGTCAATTAGTGCGCAAGGAATATATATATAATTTCTTATTTCAAGCATGAAAAAAAATGTCATGATTTTGACACAATTGTGTCTCATAATTAAAACGGATGACAGCCAAATGGACTTTGCTGTTTTATTTTCAATGAAACAATATAACATATGTACTCATATAGTAGTACATTTGGCACAGTACAGTAAACTGTAATATTTAATATTTAAACATTTAACATGTGGCAGTTCAAACAATTTTGAACAGAAATATTACATGCACATTCAGATCAATTCCTCAAAATTACAATTAAAAAAATGTTGGCCGGGGGCCGGGCTGTATATATATATATATATATATTCTTTTTTTTTTAATTGTAATTTTGAGGAATTGATCTGAATGTGCATGTAATATTTCTGTTCAAAATTGTTTGAACTGCCACATTAAAAAAATGTTGGCCGGGGGCCGGGCTGCTCCTTGGCGAGGCGCGACACACTGCCAGTCCGTCATCACGGTAAATACCAAGGTTCAGATTGAGGCTAAAGACAACACCCTAAGAAAAGTATTCAACAAAAACAACATTAAATTGAGCTACAGCTGTATGAACAATATACGACAAATCATCTCAAACCACAACAAAACAATTGCAAATGAGCCGTCGGCCCCCGGACAGAGCGACTCCAAAACCAACAAAGGCTGTAACTGTCGAAAGAAACCTGATTGCCCTCTCAACGGGGGGTGCTTACAAACATCAGTTGTCTACCAATCTAAGGTAATACGCAAGGACATTAACACATCCGACACATATGTAGGATTAACCGAGGGAGAATTCAAAACCAGATGGAACAATCACAAGGCTTCTTTCAGGAACCAAAACCTGCGGAATACCACAGAACTCAGCAAACACATTTGGGACCTCAAAGACAATAATGTTGAATATTCAATAACATGGCAAATTCTTGCATCCAGCACACCTTACAATAGTGGTAATAAAAGATGCAACCTATGCTTGAAAGAGAAACTGTTTATTATTTACCGTCCAGACCTGTCATCCCTCAACAAGCGCAGCGAAATTGTAACAGCATGCCGCCACAGACGGAAACACCTCCTAGGTAACACATGAGCCAATCACCACGCCCCTACGCCAGCCTGTACCCACCCACTCTGTGCCCTATATAAACCATGATATGTGAATGCTCCCATTAAAATCTCCTGATGATTGAGGGTACCCCCCCTCATGAAACAGGCCTGTATAGATGAAATAGTCTTGTGATTTTTTCCCCACACATACATATATATATATATTTATATATATATATATATATATATATATATATATATATATATATATATATATATATATATATATATATATATATATATACATATATATATATATATATATATATATATATATATATATATATATATATATATATATTAATATATATATATATATATATATATATATATATATATATATATATATATATATATATATATATATATATATATATATATTTATTTTTTATTTTTTATTTTTTATTGTAATTTTGAGGAATTGATCTGAATGTGCATGTAATATTTCTGTTCAAAATTGTTTGAACTGCCACATGTTAAATGTTTAAATATTAAATATTACAGTTTACTGTACTGTGCCAAATGTTCTACTATATGAGTACATATTTTCTATTGTTTCATTGAAAATAAAACAGCAAAGTCCATTTGGCTGTCATCCGTTTTAATTATGAGACACAATTGTGTCAAAATCATGACATTTTTTTTCATGCTTGAAATAAGAAATTATTACTTTAAAAAAGTAGTTTTATACTTGTGAGTGTTGATGACACAGCTTTGCAACAGTTGATATTCTAGTTTCAAGCATGTTTTACTCAATATAGGTCATAAAATCTCAGCAACAAACCGTAATCTCTTACTGAGATAATTTAGGACCAAATCACTTAAAACAAGTAAAACACTCTAACATAAAATCTGCTTAGTGAGAAGAATTATTTTATCAGACAGAAAAATAAGCAAGTACCACCCTTATTTGAGATATTCAATCTTACTTAGATTTCAGTTTTTGCAGTGTATATAAAGTACATATTGTTATGATTATTGGTCAAATTATGTGGTTAATGCAACCTGGCACAATTGATCTATTGGTACTTCATGTATTTATTGTTGGTGTTGATTTGGACTGTAGTTTATTGTATATAAAATATTACATCTTACTCATCATCTGCATGGAATGGTAGAAAACATATGTCTGCGTGAAAAACCCCCCCAAAAACGTGTTATATTCATGGCTCATGAATAATAATACATGGGATTCTTTAATGGCGTTGCATATTTTTCAAAGCAAAGGTTGTTTAGTGAATGTTTAAAGACTTGTCATAATGAAAGGGAAACCGATTTTCCCACTATATATATATATATTTACCTCCTGCCACAAAAGGACCTCAATGGATTCACTGCTTTATAGAAAAAAAGGCATGTTGTGCTTGCTATCATGGAGGAACCAGCTGCGTGGGGAATAAAAACATCGCTGACGGCATGCAATTCATGAAAAGATGGGACGAGAGCGAGGCAATATTATGACTAAAACAGACCACAGTTGCATCGCTAAATAGGAACTATTTCATATAACAAACAGAAAATATGACAGGGCCTTGAAATGATCAGCACCTCCTCATCTAACCAGATAATTAAGCATGAGAACACTGACCTTGACAGAAAGATCAATTGTATTGTTGTTACTCAGCCAGCATTTGTGAGTCTGATGGACCCGTTGCATTTTGTGGCTTTTAATGCCTCACAATCAAACATTTGTATGTTAAAATACTGAACTTATTGGGATAAGGTAAACATCTGTTCAGTATTTTAACATAAACGTGTTTGATTGTGAGGCATTAAAAGTGTCGGAGGCAGATATTTACATATATCCGAATTTAAGTGTTACTTCTTTAATTTCATAATCATATTACAAAACAGCTAGTGTTTTTCATCCAATTGTGGTCTTTTGGTCGTCTGCAAGTACTGTGTGCTGACCTTGAATATGGAATGTAAGAAAGAGAGATACTCCTTCTTCTTATCTATTCTTATGTCCAGGTGCGGAGGACAATGGGCATGTGTTTAGGCTGGAAAGACAAGACAACGAGGGTGGGAGGGAGAGAGACTTTATAGAAGAGAAGGTTGCCATTTTTGAGGTTAGACCATCTTAGCTGCACGATTGAATGTTCTATGCTGGACTGGTCTCATGATATTTACGAAATTTTGCAAATATATTACAAAATACCTATTCTGTCTCTGGTGGTTCTTTTACTCAGCTTTAAGTGTCGTAAAGAGCTTGGGAGCGACCAGAAACTTGAATTCCCTGGGAGGAACAACTGGTCCAAACGCAACAATTTGGGGGCTTCGTCCGGTGCGACACGCCGATAATTGGACACCTCTTGCACTCATCTGGACAGACTCAATTGTTGGCCAAACATAAACAAGGTAAGCAGAGGCTTTTTTCTAAAATGCCACAAAATGCAACGGGTCCATCAGACCCACAAACGCTGGCTGAGTAACAACAATATGAACGTTGCACGAAAAATTTCTCTGCCAGTTTCTGCATCCCACAGGGATTCTTCTTTTGTGTTTCTGCACCTGCGGTTCCCACACAAGGTTGCAACATTGTTTGACAACACTGTCTGCTCTCATTTTCTCGCACATTTGACCCTCTGATGTTCTGTGTACCTACACTCTGTCAGACATACATATTATATGTAATAGAAATGTGTAGGGGGGGTGTATGGTGTGTGGTCATTAAATATGTATTCTGATATATGTTCTTCACAGAAAATGAGCCAAAGTCAGTGACTCTCAGTTTGAAAAATTAATTAATTGTATCATTTTTCATTTAATAAATAATTCAAATGGGTCCCACAGACCCGAACACCATACAAGGGTTAAGGCAAGCAAGCCTAAATGTTGACTCCGTGCAACATGATCTATTACAGTCAGTGCATTCAAAAAACGCTGCACTTTTTCCACATTTTGTTAAAGGGGAACATTATCACAATTTCAGAAGGGTTAAAACCATTAAAAATCAGTTCCCAGTGGCTTATTATATTTTTTGAAGTTTTTTTCAAAGTTTTACCCATCACGCAAAATCCCTAAAAAAAGCTTCAAAGTGCCTGATTTTAACCATCGTTATAAACACCCGTCCATTTTCCTGTGACGTCACATCGTGAAGCCAACACAAACAAACATGGCGGAAAGAACAGCAAGCTATAGCGACATTAGCTCGGATTCAGACTCGGATTTCAGCGGCTTAAGCTATTCAACAGATTACCCATGTATTGAAACGGATGGTTGTAGTGTGGAGGCAGGTAGCGAAAACCAAATTGAAGAAGAAACTGAAGCTATTGAGCCATATCGGTTTGAACCGTATGCAAGCGAAACCGACGAAAACGACACGACGGCCAGCGACACGGGAGAAAGCGAGGACGAATTCGGCGATCGCCTTCTAACCAACGATTGGTATGTGTTTGTTTGGCATTAAAGGAAACTAACAACTATGAACTAGGTTTACAGCATATGAAATACATTTGGCAACAACATGCACTTTGAGAGTGCAGACAGCCCAGTTTTAATCAATTAATATATTCTGTAGACATACCCTCATCCGCTATCTTTTCCTGAAAGCTGATCCGTCCAGTTTTGGAGTTGATGTCAGCAGGCCAGGGAAGCTAGGGTCGAAAGCTCGCTTGTATGCGGGAACAAACTGCCGCCATTGCTTGCCGTGCTACCGAGGTCCTTTGTCCCTGAATTGCTTACACACTCCGGCAGATTCAATGGGGGTCTGGCGGAAGATTTCTTTGACTTTATCGTTGGAAATGCATCTGCTTTGAGTGTCGCAGGATATCCACACATTCTTGCCATCTCTGTCGTAGCATAGCTTTCGTCGGTAAAGTGTGCGGAACAAACGTCCAATTTCTTGCCACTTTCGCATTTTTGGGCCACTGGTGCAACTTGAATCCGTCCCTGTTCGTGTTGTTACTGTCAGGCTTGGACGAAGGAAGGAACTCAGATGCAGAGAGGTGATTCCAAATAAAGCTTTTATTTTGAAAAACTCTTTAAGCCTCCAGAGCCGAGTAAATTCAAATACTATGAAATACAAAAATAGCTATCGACAAAATGTTCCAAAAGGGAAAAACCGAAAATCATTCCAATAAGGAGGAAATACAAAAATAAGGACAATATAATTATCTGTTATCAAAAAACTTTAACAAAAAAACGCTCCAACAGGAGGAAGAAAATAAAGACTTTAAAACTTAACTACTCTAATCAATGTAAACAAAAAATCACTCAAAAAACTTTGAGGAAAAAATCTTT
Organism: Nerophis lumbriciformis; assembly: GCF_033978685.3. Classification (NCBI taxonomy): domain Eukaryota; kingdom Metazoa; phylum Chordata; class Actinopteri; order Syngnathiformes; family Syngnathidae; genus Nerophis; species Nerophis lumbriciformis. Next base: position 38,231,875 of record NC_084561.2, on the reverse strand, counting down.
AAGGAAAAATTATAACTCACCACTGCGGTAGAAAAAGGTAAAATAACAAAAGTCACTCTGAGGGAGGAAAAAAGTTAATTCAAAATTACAGCGTGGGGTATTCTGGAAGCAAGGACGTAGACGTGGGACAAGGCAAGGCATGTGTGGTAATCTGAAATTTCCTTGCTCAGTTCTGTTGTTGTCTGCACACCATGTTCACTCTCTCTCTCGTCCACAGTATGGAGTGCAGCTGGCGCAAGGCAGCAGCACACACCTGACGTAGATTAGAAGCAGCCTATTTAACCTGGCTGCTGACGGCCTGTGAGCGCCGGAACTTTGTCACTGCTTGCAAACCTGTTGATATTGCCAGAGAACTCACTAGTTCATCGTGTACCATTCATCTAAGGTTTGCCTGTATTTTTCCTAGCCTTGTCTAGCGTCTTTAGTTTGTACTTTGTCCTTATATTAACTTCTTTCATGAAGTATGTTTTCCTAGCCTTGTCTAGCGTTTTTAGTTTGTATTTTTGTCCTTATATTAACTTCTTTCATGAAGTATTTTTCCTAGCCTTGTCTAGCGCTTTTAGTTTTGTGTGTTATCTACCATCACCTTTGTTTTGTTACTTTGTGCTTCCTCCTAAATAAAAGGAAGAACAATTGTACACAACACGTCTCTGCATCCTTGGGATCCACTCCACCAAATCCTAACAGAAAAGTTCCGGCCATACTATGGAACCCGCAGAGACAGATGCCTGGAAAAGAGCATTGCAAGGCCAGGCTCAACGAATCAACCAGCAGGGGGACCAGCTAGACCACCTGAGCCGAGGTCTACAGGGACTGTCGGAGCGTCAAGACACCATGTTGGAGCGAGTCAATATGCTGCTAGCCACCGTCGTACCCACCTCGACCACCGTGCCCGACCAGGCATCCACCCAACCTACACAACCCGCCAGTACCAGCAACATGCGGCTATCCCGACCCGAACGTTTTTCCGGAGAAAAGGAAGATGTAAGACAATTCCTGACGCAGTGTGAACTACATTTTGAACTAAACGCTTCCGCTTTCACCTCTGAGCGGGCTAAGGTAGCGTTTGTCATCTCCCACCTGTCAGGCCGTGCTGGCACCTGGGCGACTGCAGAATGGAACCGTCAGACCGCCTCCAGCTCCACGTATGCAAATTTTTCCAAATCCTTGAGGCAGATCTTCCAACGACGACTCCCAGGTAGAGAGGCAGCTAGATCCCTTTTCCGGCTGCAACAGGGTTCACGACGGGTCGCAGATTACGCGATCGAGTTCCGCACCATGGCCGCCGACTGTGACTGGGGTCCCTGGGCGCTGTTGGACGCCTTCTACCTGGGTCTCGCGGACGAGATTCGTCACATGATGATCCCGCTGTCACTTCCGACGAATCTGGATGATCTCATCGAGCTGGCGGTGCAGATCGATTTCCGCCTATTGGAGGAGAGGAGGGATCGACGAGGGAGACAAGCCCCACCTAGCAGCCAATCAGCGCCTGCTAGACCTGCCATCTGCATGACGGAGCATCTCGTTCCCGAAGACACCTCTCCTTCGTGGCAGATAGATGAGCCGATGCAACTGGGAGGTCGCCGACTCACCACCGCCGAGAGGGAACGCCGCTTTCGCCTCAAACTCTGCCTATACTGTGGGGCCGCTGATCATCTCATCTCCCACTGTAAGGAACTACCGCGCCCCGCCGCACGGCCACGAGTGCGCCCTCACTCGCCAGAGGACACGTCCACCAGAGGTCGCCGTTCTCCTTCGTGGGCCGCAGGCAGAATGCAACTAAAAGGTACTCTTTCTTGGCCTAACCAACAAATAGACATTTGCGCTCTCATTGACTCAGGAGCAGATGATAACTTTTTGGATTTTGAGTTCATGAGACTTCATAAGATTCCTGTTGTAAAACTGTTTGTGCCCAAGAGGGTGTATTCTCTTGATGGGCGCCTATTAGCCAGCATAACCCACCAGACCCTGCCAATCAACCTGCGCTTGTCTGGTAATCATTGTGAGAAAATAATTTTTTTTATTGTGCCATCACGGTCCGCGCCCGTCATTCTGGGGATCACCTGGTTACATAAGCATAACCCGCACATAGACTGGCCTCGTTCGGCCATTATTAATTGGAGTGTGACCTGCCACACACATTGTCTTCGTTCCGCAGCAGGATCTCACACACCGCCACCTACCGCCGTTATAGAGAACATAGACTTGACAAACGTGCCCACAAACTACCATGACTTAAGAGCGGTGTTTAGCAAGGATAGAGCACTCTCACTTCCCCCCCACCGACCCTACGATTGTGGTATCGATTTGCTAGCCGGAGCGGCTTTACCATCGACCCGTTTGTACAAGGTGTCTAACACCGAACTCAAAGCACTAGAAGAATACATAAACACATCAATAGCTGCGGGCCTCATTCGCCCTTCGACCGCACCGGTAGCCGCCGGATTTTTTTTCGTCGAAAAGAAGGACAAGTCCCTACGGCCTTGTATAGACTACCGTGCTCTTAATCAGATTACTGTCAAGAATAAGTATCCTCTTCCACTCCTTGATTCTGCTTTTACTCCCTTACAGTCCGCAAAGTTTTTTACTAAACTCGATCTACGTAACGCGTACCATCTAGTTCGCATCCGAGAGGGGGATGAATGGAAGACCGCATTCAACACTCCTCTCGGACATTTTGAGTATCTTGTCATGCCTTTTGGACTTACTAATGCACCTGGCGTTTTTCAGGGCTTCATTAACGATATTTTTCGGGACATGACAGGTCGGTTTCTCTTCGTTTACCTGGACGATATATTAATTTATTCATCGACATTTGACGAACATGTACAGCAGGTTCGGTTGGTCCTTCAACGATTGCTCGAAAATAAACTGTTCGTGAAGGCGGAGAAATGCGAGTTTCACTCATCCTCCATTCCCTTCTTAGGATTTATCATTGAGGAGGGTAGACTCAGACCAGACCTCGCTAAAGTCAAAGCAGTAGTAGACTGGCCCACTCCGGTGTCCAAGAAGCACCTTCAGAGATTCTTGGGCTTCTCTAATTTTTATCGGCGATTTATTCGCAATTTTAGTCGCGTCGCTGAGCCACTTACAAGGCTAACCTCTACTAAAGTTCCGTTTGAATGGACACCCAAAGCCAATTCCGCGTTCTTGAGGCTGAAAAGATTGTTTACTTCGGCTCCTGTGCTTTGTTACCCTGACCGTTCTCTCCAATTTTTTGTTGAGGTGGACGCTTCTGATTCAGGTGTAGGGGCCGTACTCTCCCAGCAATCTACCACCGACCAGAAGTTGCACCCCTGTGCTTTCTTCTCTCGTCGCCTATCCCCTGCTGAAAAAAATTATGACATTGGCAACAGGGAGCTTCTGGCGGTCATCTTGGCCCTTCAGGAGTGGAGACATTGGCTGGAAGGGGCGGAGCTACCATTCATCATCTTCACGGACCACAAGAACCTGTCCTACTTAAGGACCGCACAGAGACTGAACCCCCGCCAAGCCAGGTGGGCACTTTTTCTGACCCGTTTTAACTTTATCATCACTTTCCGACCTGGTTCTCAGAATGGGAAGCCCGATGCCCTTTCCCGTCTCTACTCTTCGTCTCTTGAGGATTCCTCACCTGAACCAATTGTTCCCCATACCCACATCATTGGGGGACTCCAGTGGGACATCGAGCGGCAAGTCTTGGAGGCCCTAAAGTCGGACACATCTCCTCGGGGCTGCCCACCAAGTCGGTTGTTTGTGGTTCCTCGGCTCCGTTCCAGCGTTCTGGATTGGGCACATGGGTCAAAGATCGCTTGCCATCCAGGTACTCGTCGCACCAGTTTTGTCCTCTCCCAGCGTTTTTGGTGGCCATCCATTCTGGCAGATACGAAGGCGTTTGTGGCAGCATGTCGGTCCTGCTCCCGGAACAAGGCATCCCACCAGGCCCCAGCAGGACTGTTACACCCATTACCCATCCCCTCCCGCCCGTGGTCACACATAGCGGTGGACTTTGTCACAGGACTTCCCCCCTCTGAAGGAAATGACACTGTCTTGACCATTGTGGACCGGTTCTCGAAAATGGCCCACTTCGTGGCCCTCCCCAAACTGCCTTCGGCTCTTGAAACAGCCCAACTATTAGTGCTCCACGCTTTCCGGCTGCACGGCATCCCCGCTGATGTGGTATCCGACAGAGGGCCACAGTTTTCCTCGGCTGTCTGGAGGGCATTCTGCAAGTCCCTGTGGGCCTCCCCTAGCCTATCCTCCGGCTACCACCCACAGAGCAATGGACAGACCGAGCGGACCAACCAAGACCTGGAGGCGGCCATCCGGTGCACTTGTCATCGGCAACCCTCAACCTGGTCTGAGAATCTCCCATGGATAGAATACGCTCACAATTCCCTCATTAGCTCCGCCACCAACCTGTCTCCATTTCACGTCACCTATGGTTTCCAACCCCCTGTTTTTCCTTCTACCCAACCCAATGCCGACGTACCATCCGTAACGGCACACCTGCGTCGGGCTCACCAGGCTTGGCGCAACACCAGGGCGGCGTTAAAAAGAACATCGGCCAGGAACCAACTCTTAGCCAACCGCCATCGCACACCAGCCCCACACTACCAGTTGGGACAGAAGGTCTGGTTGTCGTCCCGGGACCTACCATTGGCCACCGACTCTAGGAAACTGGCTCCCAGGTTCATTGGACCATTCCCCATTATCAAGATCATCAACCGTGTTGCAGTCAAGCTCCGTCTCCCAAGATCTCTCAAATGCCATCCTGTCTTTCACGTGTCTCGCATCAAGCCTGTCGCATCCAGCCCGCTCAGTCCTCCTGAGGTACCGCCTCCTCCACCCAGGCTGGTTGAGGGTCACCCAGCGTTTACAGTAAACACCATCTTGGATGTGAGAAGAAGGGGCACGGGATTCCAATACCTGGTAGACTGGGAGGGGTACGGCCCGGAGGAGCGGTCATGGATTTCAAGATCGCTTATTATTGACAAAGACTTGATCAAGGATTTTTACATTCGATTCCCAGACAAGCCAGGTAGGCCGCCAGGAGGCGTCCGTTGAAGGGGGGGGTACTGTGGTAATCTGAAATTTCCTTGCTCAGTTCTGTTGTTGTCTGCACACCATGTTCACTCTCTCTCTCGTCCACAGTATGGAGTGCAGCTGGCGCAAGGCAGCAGCACACACCTGACGTAGATTAGAAGCAGCCTATTTAACCTGGCTGCTGACGGCCTGTGAGCGCCGGAACTTTGTCACTGCTTGCAAACCTGTTGATATTGCCAGAGAACTCACTAGTTCATCGTGTACCATTCATCTAAGGTTTGCCTGTATTTTTCCTAGCCTTGTCTAGCGTCTTTAGTTTGTACTTTGTCCTTATATTAACTTCTTTCATGAAGTATGTTTTCCTAGCCTTGTCTAGCGTTTTTAGTTTGTATTTTTGTCCTTATATTAACTTCTTTCATGAAGTATTTTTCCTAGCCTTGTCTAGCGCTTTTAGTTTTGTGTGTTATCTACCATCACCTTTGTTTTGTTACTTTGTGCTTCCTCCTAAATAAAAGGAAGAACAATTGTACACAACACGTCTCTGCATCCTTGGGATCCACTCCACCAAATCCTAACAGCATGGACATGAACATGAACATGGAACGCAAGACAGGCACGAAAGCTCGAGACAATCTGGCACAGAACAAGGGGAGACATGGGCTTATAAAGAACATGAGGGTAATGGGAAACAGGTGGAAACAATCAAGGGTCAGGAATGACGTCAGACTGGTGACACAAGAGGAAGGACCCGTGATCTGAAACAAGAGGAGTTGCTTTTCAAAATAAAACATGTAAATCACAAGACAGAAAAAACCAAGACAAGACTTCCCTCACCGCGGTGTGACAGTTACACCCTCCGACAACACACCGACGAGGCATGATGTCTCCAAGGTACGGAAAACAGTCGAAAAAACGGAAAATAACAGAGCTGATTTGACTCGGTGTTTGAGAAAATGGCGGATTGCTTCCCGATGTGACGTCACGTTGTGACGTCATCGCTCCGAGAGCGAATATTAGAAAGGCGTTTAATTCGCCAAAATTCACCCATTTAGAGTTCGGAAATCGGTTAAAAAAATATATGGTCTTTTTTCTGCAACATCAAGGTATATATTGACGCTTACATAGGTCTGGTAATAATGGTCCCCTTTAAGTTACAGTATTATTCCAAAATGGCATGAATTAATTGGTCCTAAAAATTCTACATACAATACACCAGACCCGGGCAAATTAAGGCCTTAACCCTAACCCTAACCTAGCTGACATTAGGATGTGCAGTGATGTTTTCAAATGACCGTAAGTCTTGAACTATACAAAGTAGTTCAATGGTTGTTATCTGCGCTTTTGCATGATATTACGGGACGGCGTGGCGCAGTGGCAGAGTGGCCGTGCGCGACCCGAGGGTCCCTGGTTCAATCCCCACCTAGTACCAACCTCGTCATGTCCGTTGTGTCCTGAGCAAGACACTTCACCCTTGCTCCTGATGGGTGCTGGTTAGCGCCTTGCATGGCAGCTCCCTCCATCAGTGTGTGAATGTGTGTGTGAATGGGTAAATGTGGAAGTAGTGTCAAAGCGCTTTGAGTACCTTGAAGGTAGAAAAGCGCTATAAAAGTACAACCCATTATATACTAGTTACTATGGTAATTGAATTAGTTACTATGGTCATCTAATTAGTTACTTTGGTCATCTGCCTGCAATGCCTCAGACTGGAAGTCTTTCCAGAGAGTGGTGAGGACGGCGGAAAAGATCATCAGGACTCCTCTTACTCCTATCCGGGAGATCGCAAAAAGCCGCTGCCTGACCAGGGATCAGAAAGTCTGCAAAGACTCCTCCCACCCCATCAAGGACTGTTTTCACTGCTGGACTCTAGAAAGAGGTTCCGCAGCCTCCGAAGCAGAACCTCCAGGTTCTGTAACAACTTCTTCCCTCAGGCTGTAAGACTCTTGAACGCATCATAATTAAATTATCCCCTCAACTCCCCCCAGAAATGGATTAGCTCGCTGGAATAAAAAAGACAATATAACATACATCCATAAACGTGAAAAAGTGCAATATATTTATTTGTACAGTAATGTAATTATTTATTTATATATATTTATATATATTTACAAACCCCATTTCGATATAAGTTGGGAAATTGTGTTAGATGTAAATATAAACGGAATACAATGATTTGCAAATCATTTTCAACCCATATTCAGTTGAATATGCTACAAAGACAAGATATTTGATGTTCAAACTGATAAACATTTTTTTGTTTTGCAAATAATCATTAACTTCAGAATTTGATGCCAGCAACACGTGACAAAGAAGTTGGGAAAGGTGGCAATAAATACTGATAAAGTTGAGGAATGCTCATCAAACACTTATTTGGAACATCCCACAGGTGAACAGGCAAATTGGGAACAGGTGGGTGCCATGATTGGGTATAAAAGTAGATTACATGAAATGCTCAGTCATTCACAAACAAGGATGGGGCGAGGGTCACCGCTTTGTCAACAAATGCATGAGCAAATTGTTGAAGAGTTTAAGAAAAACCTTTCTCAACCAGCTATTGCAAGGAATTTAGGGATTTCACCATCTACAGTCCGTAATATCATCAAAGGGTTCAGAGAATCTGGAGAAATCACTGCACATAAGTAGCTAAGCCCGTGACCTTCGATCCATCAGGCTGTACTGCATCAACAAGCGACATCATTGTGTAAAGGATATCACCACATGGGCTCAGGAACACTTCAGAAAACCACTGTCAGTAACTACAGTTGGTCGCTACATCTGTAAGTGCTAGTTAAAACTCTCCTATGCAAGGCGGAAACCGTTTATCAACAACACCCAGAAACACCGTCGGCTTCGCTGGGCCTGAGCTCATCTAAGATGGACTGATACAAAGTGGAAAGGTGTTCTGTGGTCTGCCGAGTCCACATTTCAAATTGTTTTCAGAAACTGTGGACGTCGTGTCCTCCGGACCAAAGAGGAAAAGAACCATCCGGATTGTTATAGGCGCAAAGTTGAAAAGCCAGCATCTGTGATGGTATGGGGGTGTATTAGTGCCCAAGACATGGGTAACTTACACATCTGTGAAGGCGCCATTAATGCTGAAAGGTACATACAGGTTTTGGAGCAACATATGTTGCCATCCAAGCAATATTACCATAGACGCCCCTGCTTATTTCAGCAAGACAATGCCAAGCCACGTGTTACATCAACGTGGCTTCATAGTAAAAGAGTGCGGGTACTAGACTGGCCTGCCGGTAGTCCAGACCTGTCTCCCATTGAAAATGTGTGGTGCGTTATGAAGCCTAAAATACCACAACGGAGACCCCCGGACTGTTGAACAACTTAAGCTGTACATAAAACAAGAACGGGAAATAATTCCACTTTCAAAGCTTCAACAATTAGTTTCCTCAGTTCCCAATCGTTTATTGAGTGTTGTGAAAAGAAACGGTGATGTAACACAGTGGTGAACATGCCCTTTCCCAACTACTTTGGCAGGTGTTGCAGCCATGAAATTCTAAGTTAATTATTATTTGCAAAAAAAAATAAAGTTTATGAGTCTGAACATCAAATATGTTGTCTTTGTAGTGCTTTCAATTGAATATTGGTTGAAAAGGATTTGCAAATCATTGTATTCCGTTTATATTTACATCTAACACAATTTCCCAACTCATATGGAAACGGGGTTTGTATTTATTTTATATATATATTTATATATTATTTATATATATTTATTCATTTATATATGCACCTTTTTGCTTTTTTATCCTGCACTACCATGAGCTTATGTAACGAAATTTCGTTCTTATCTGTGCTTCAAAGTTCAAATTTGAATGACAATAAAAAGGAAGTCTAAGTCTAAGTCTAAGTCTATCTAATTAGTTACTATGGTAATCTAAGTCACAGCAGCTCAGACAAGGCGCCAAGCAGTGTGGGTGGGGAGCGTTTCCACAGAGTGTTTCCAGAGCCTGAAATGTGGGTGTCAAGGAGATTTTTTACAACAAAGTTGTAAAGCTTAGTGATATATCAGATGTATCAGATTGTAGGTGGGCTTTTTTTTCTTTTACTCTTCGCGTTCATATTTCGCTGTGTTTGTTGCATTTTTGTCGTGTTTTGCTTGATTGTAAAATATGTGGCTGGAGAGGGGGTGTGATGTTCATATGTTGTCAATATTCAGTGTTTTATCCTTCATAGTTAATGTTAGAATAATTGTATCTAAGTTATGACAAAAACTTTGTGTTGAAACGAGTTCCCGGCGAGAAGACCAAAAGCTGTCTTTGAACCTACCAAGAAGAAGGCTTGTAAAACTCCACTGTGTAGGATGGGAAGCAACATGAAGGTGTTTCTGTTTCTTTCATGTATTGTAATCAACAGAAAGATATTGTTTTAACCCAAGGACTACAAACAGAGAGAAGGCAGAATCTGCCCAAGTTCCAGACACTTCTTTTTTGAACTCTTTTACGAACATCTTTTTTGAACTCTTGTACGACCTCTTTTTTGAACCGACCTTTTCTTTTGAACTGTTTTGTAATCAAAGGCAATGGCTGTTTACGACCCCCGTCCCTTTGGAAGCAGCTGTTGCCATGTGGTCAGGGAAGGTCCAAATAAAAGAAGGAGGCGTGCAATCTTTTGGCAGAGCGTAATGACACTGTGCAAGAGTACAGATGTACACGTTTCTCCTCAAAGAGCCAAATTGAATTCTGTCTCTGTTTGATTCTTTGCTTCTTGTCCTGTTTAATAGATGTCATCAGTGTTTGAACCTGACAGTTAATATTGTAAATCACACCTTCTTTATTTTCATGTACATTCTGGGTGTCTCATTCAGTAAAAATGTTTTGAATTCCATTCCGTTTAAGGTGGTCTGTCAAAACGTTTTTAGCATTCAATCAGACGTTATTGTGAGGTTTTGTATTAGTGTTTTTAAAAATAGATATTCAGGCCCGTAGACACATTTTTTTCTCAAAAGTTGGCCCCCTAGTCAAAATAATTGCCCAGGCCTGCAATACACCATAATGACAATGTAAAAAGGTTTTTTTTTTTTAATTTGCAAATGTATTCAAATAAAAAACAAAACAAAAAAACACATATACGTAAGTATTTACAGCCTTTGCGCAATATTTTGTTGATGCACATTTGGCAGCAATTACACCCTCAAGTCTTTTTGAATACGATGTCACAGACTTGGCACACCTGTCAGTTTTGCCCATTCCGTTTTGCAGCACCTCTCAAACTCCATCCAGGAGATCTCTGTCAGGGCGCGGTCCCCACATCTGCTGTCCCCTCCAAGGTATCTCCATTGTCCCATTGGGTTGAGTTTTTCCTTGCCCTGATGTGGGATCTGAGCCGAGGATGTCGTTGTGGCTTGTGCAGCCCTTTGAGACACTTGTGATTCAGGGCTATATAAGTAAACATTGATTGATTGATAATGTGACAAAATGTGGAGAAGTTGACGTGATGTGAATACTTTCTGGATGCACTGTATTTTAAAGTAAAAAAAATGAACCAGTGATATGAAGCAATCCTTAATTGGAATCACTGCAGAAAAATTCCCATATTTAATACTGAAGAGAGGAGCTTGGAAATGTCAGGCATTTTCTAAGATTTGTGGAACACTGGTATTTTAAAGGGGACCTATGTTGATTTTAATCTGCATTCAAAACACTTCTTTGCGGTCTGGATAATAATTGGATATGCTTTGGTGTAAATATTGCTCCACGGTAACTTTTATAACTCGTTTATTTCATCTGTCTGCAAGATGATAGTTTGTGGAGGCGTTCCCAGATTGCAAATGAAAACACGGCCCACGCTCTCCATAAGCATCATTTATTGCTTGACAATGTACACTGAGTAAATATATATCTTGAAGTCGTTTTTTTTTTCAAATACGGTCGAAAACAAGCATTAACATTATATAGATTCACCCGGTCACAACATTAGGTAGACCTGCACACTCTCTGATCGATTCAGAGATTGTTAGAGAGGTTACGGCTGGGGCGAGTTCAATTAAGGGACTGACTGTAGACCAGATCAGAACACAGGGATACAAAATGACACTCCAAAATATCATAGAGTGGCTTCTACAACACTTCAATTTCTTGACCAAATTGGTGCAGTTCAGCTAAATTTGTTGGTTTTCTGACATGGACTTGTTTCTTCAGCATTGTCCACATGTTTTTAGTCAGGACTTTGGGAAGGCCATTCTAAAACCTTAATTCTAGCCTGATTTAGCCATTCCTTTACAACTTTTGACATATGTTTGGGGTCATTGTACTGTTGGAACACCCAACTAACCTACTCAGTGGCCTAGTGGTTAGAGTGTCCGCCCTGAGATCGGTAGGTTGTGGGTTCAAACCCCGGCCGAGTCATACCAAAAAGACTATAAAAAATGGGACCCATTGCCTCCCTGCTTGGCACTCAGCATCAAGGGTTGGAATTGGGGGTTAAATCACCAAAAATGATTCCCGGGCGCGGCGCCGCTGCTGCCCACTGCTCCCCTCACCTCCCAGGGGGTGATCAAGGGGATGGGTCGAATGCAGAGGACAAATTTCACCACACCTAGTGTGTTTGTGTGACAATCATTGGTACTGTAACTTTAACTTAAACTGTCCCGAAGACCCAACCTCCGGGCTGATGATTTTAGGTTGTCCTGAAGAATTTGGAGGTAATCCTCAGTGGAGGGGGGCGTGGTCTGCAGGCCTGCCGCGGAGCGGGGTGTGTAAGGACCGGCCTCGGAGCATAGCTGGCAGGTGATTGGATTACCCAGCTGGGGCTGATCATCCAAACACCTGCCTTATCAGCAGCACCCGCACCGACACACCGAAATGGAGTTGGAGTTGAGCAGACGCACACGCAAGAAAGACTGAAAAGTTGTAGAGCAGAGTGCTGTCCTGGTGTGTGCATACCACAATAAAAGACTGTTCAAACCAGACTCCCGGGCTTCCGAGAAGGTCTATTGCGGTCAGGAGAACCCATGAGGGAAACCTCCACATATTCCTTTTTCATTGTCCCATTTACTCTCTGTAAAGCACCTGTTCCTTTGGCAGCAAAACAGGCCCAGAGCATAATACTACCACCACCATGCTTGACGGTAGGCATGGTGTTCCTGGGATTAAAGGCCTCCCCTTTTCTCCTCCAAACATATTGCTGGGTATTGTGGCCAAACAGCTCAATTTTGGTTTCATCTGACATCACATGGACAAAGATAAGACCTTCTGGAGGACAGTTCTGTGGTCAGCTCTCGGGTTTCCTCGACTTGGAGGAGGTCTCGTGATACTATAGTGTTGCGAGTTGCAATGTTACGTGATTCTATCAAATAAACAACCCAAGAAAGATGGATGCACATGGAGATGACGGAAAAAAACCCAAACAAGGTTTAAATATCTTGACAAATAGGAGAAATGTTATCTTTACAAAAGCAGGCAGTTTTGTCACACCCCCTCATGCTTTCTGTAACTTCAAGGAAAGTAATAAGTGTTGTTGCGTAAGTGAGAATGACTAATAATGAGACAACAAACCCAATGGCCTGGTAATATAATCGAAGGTCTTGCAGCACTTGTAAATTTGGAATATGTGATTGCACCATACTGTGGCGGATATTCAAGTTGAAATAACAGAAACTGGCTTCTGTTGTTTAAATTGTCGTTAGTGTTAGAATAATTATGTATAAGTTATCACACAACTCTTATGCTTAAAGGCCGTTGCTATAGTTATTATCAATTGTGCTGAAGTTGTACGTTTCTATCTGTGCAAAGGGACAACTTCCAATCTTGGATCGCGAGTCGTCTCGTATCAGTGTTTGTGTCCAGACCCAGCCTGCTGACTGCCAAGGGCGAACATCGAGTACCTTGACGCAGACAAACCAGAGACAGGGCGATATCACGAGTGTCAGCACATTTCCATTTCTGAATAATCATATATTGTGTCCAACTGGGGCTGCTGAAATCACCCCCCCTTCCTTCAGAAGCAGCCTCAGTGATGTAACCAGGGACCTCACAAATAAATAGAGGAGCACGTGGGACTGTACCTTAGAGCAGTGTTGTTCAACCTTTTTGGAGCTAAGGCACATTTTTTGCGTTGAAAAAATGCGGAGGCACACCACCAGCAGAAGTCATTCAAAATTAAACTCAGTTGACAGTAAAAAGTCGTTGTCGCAATTGTTGGATATGACTTTAAGCCATAACCAACCATGCATCAATATAGCTCTTCTCTCAAAGTAGGTGTACTGTCACCACCTGTCACATCACCCCCTGACTTATTTAGACTTTTTTGCTGTTTTCCTGTGTGTAGTGTTTTAGTTCTTGTCTTGCGCTCATATTTTGGTGGCTATTTCTCTATTTTTGGTATTTTCCTGTAGCAGTTTCATGTTATTCCTTTGAGCGATGCTTCCCGCATCTACTTTGTTTTAGCAATCAAGAATATTTCAGTTGTTTTTATCCTTCTTTGTGGAGACACTGTTGATTGTCATGTCATGTAATTGTCATCACATTGTGGACGCAGTCTTTGCTCCACAGTAAGTCTTTGCTGTCGTCCAGCATTCTGTTTTTGTTTACTCTGTAGCCAATTCAGTGTTAGTTCCGTTCTGCATAGCCTTCCCTAAGCTTCAGCGCCTTTTCTTAGGGGCACTCACTTTTTGTTTATTTTTGGTTTAAGCATTAGATACCTTTTTACCTGCACGCTGCCTCCCGCTGTTTCCGACATCTACAAAGCAATTAGCTACCGACTGCCACCTACTGATATGGAAGAGTATTACACGGTTACTCTGCCGAGCCCCAGACAGCACGGACACTCAACAACAACACATCATTTGCAGACTATAATTACTTGTTTTCAAAAAATATTTTTAACCCAAATAGGTGAAATTAGATAATCTCCCACGGCACACCAGACTGTATCTCACGGCACACTAGTGTGCCGCGGCACAGTGGTTGAAAAACACTGCCTTAGAGCGTAGGGTGAAGCTGTAACTGAGTGTACAGCCCAATACGTCTCTCCTCATGAGCAAAATTGAACTCTGTCTCTGCTTCATTCCTTGCTTCTTGTCTGTTTAATAGATGTCATCAGTGTTTGAACCTGATAGTTAGGCAAACAAAAAACATACTCTGTTTGCACATTTTTCAATTTACAGTTGTTTACATTGTGCCGAATATGTCTCTGTGTGCGAACTATATCCTAGTGCAGGGGTCGGGAACCTTTTTGGCTAAGAGAGCCAAGAAAGCCAAATTGTCACGGCGCATGCGCAATCCCGCATGCCATCTGCAGCAAGGAGCAGATGGCTAGGAGCGCACCTGCTCGTTCTTCCCGCATCGCGGCCACACGCCTGCACGGCTGCAGACAATCAGCAATCCGCACACCTGGATCTGATGAGGGCAGACGGCATAAAGACCAGCGGATGCTTGTAGTAAGCATCCCGTCTCTGGCTTCCCTCCTCGCACCTTCTCTCTCTATGCTTTCCCTCTGTCCGTGTCTTATGTCCTCTGTGTTCCCCGCAGTATTCCCCCAGTATCCTGTGATCAAGCTGCGCGCCTCGACTTCGAATAATAAATATAATATTTCTTACCATTAATGCGATTTCTTGAACAGGAGAAAACGGATGGATGGATTAAAATGCATGACAATGTTTTATATTTTGAACGTTTATTTTTAACACTGTGATTACCAGCGGAATTATTACTTATCGTGTTAAGCAATGTCAGCTAAGATTTATCTGAGAGCCAGATGCAGTCATCAAAAGAGCCACATCTGGCTCGGGAGCCATAGGTTCCCTACCCCTGCCCTAGGGCATGAATGCTTCATTCATTCATTCATTTTGCACGCTGTTTGCAGCAAAAATCATGCAAGATGGCAACTTATAGACATACGTTACATACGTAACTGCAGTTTTTGTCCATATAGATAAAAATACTGTTAATATAGAGGGACAAGCAGTAAAAAAAATGGATGGATGGAGGATATAGGAGATCTAGTCTTTCACATAGGGCTGCACGATTATGACCAAAATGATAAATATTATCAATCACATGTATTCATTATGTTGGGTAAAACATTGTTGGAGTGGGGTGTGAACGCGATGCCATCATGTAATTTGTAATGTCTAATAAAAAAAGCTATAGTTAAATGTCCATTGTCAGAATAATTGTATCTAAGTTATCACAAAACTTTCTTGTTCCATGAGTTCCCGGCGAGAGGCCAAAAGCTGTCTTTGATCCTACCAAGCAAAAGGCTTGTAAAACTCCACTGTGCACGATGGGCGGAGACAGGAGGGGTTCAGTTTATTTGATCTGTTGTAATACACAGGAATATCTGGTCTTGACCCGAGATCTACACAGCAGAGAGGAAGCATCTTTTCTTTGAACTGTTTCGTGACCAAGGGTGACGGCTGTTTATGACCCCCCCTCCCTTTAGAAACAGCTGATGCTATGTAATCAGGGAAAGTCCAAATAAAAGAGGAGGCGTATAATTCTCTTGTCAGAGTGTGGGACGACACTGTACAAGAGAGTACAGGTGCGCACGCTCTCCTCATTGAGCCAAGTTGAATCCTGTCTCTGTTTAATTCCTTGCTTCTTGTCTGTTTAATAGATGTCATCGGTGTTTGAACCTGACATCCATATATTTAAGACCAGTGTTGGGTTAGTTACTGCAAAGCAGTAACTAGTTACAGTTACTAGTTACTTCATTTCAAAAGTAACTCAGTTACTAACTCAGTTACTTACACTAAAAAGTAATGCGTTACTGTGAAAAGTAACTATTTAGTTACTTATTTTTTTCTTCTTTTTTTTTTTTTAAAGCTCCCATTAATGCCCTTTTAGCCTTCATTTCAGAACTGTTATTGCACTGGAGAATAATACAATCTGTTGATCAACTTGACATGCATTTGCATCACTGAACTCTGCTAAGCAATGTGCTCTACATACAACACACAAAGACAAAGATATGTTACAAAGGCCAATTTGTTTCTGGCCAGAACAAATTGACAAAACTATTTTAAATAGCTGCAACATAACGTACATAAGTAACAAAGAGCATAATAACAGCATAGATGTAAACCAAGAAAGGCACACACTACATACACAAAGTCAAACCAGGCATTTTCTTTACTGAGCAAAACTCTTTATTGTCGGCCATAAACACATCACCAAAACATTAGTAAAAAAAATGATATCTAGCAAAAGTGGTCATTTTCTGCAGTACAAACCAGACCAAAAGCTACTTTGTTATATCAACAGCAGCCACTCGCTCTTTCTCACGTGTGCCAACACTTGCACATATGGCACTTAGCCAGTGATGCATTTACAGCCACACAAAAAGTCGGACAACTCCAACACCACACATAAAGTGTAATTCCAGGTCATTACACTATGATTTACCAATCAAATGTGTGCTTATTCTAGTGTCATTTATTAGGAATCTTAATTTATAAATATTAATCATTAAATGCTGTTAGTATATTAAATAAATACTAATAAAAATATATTTTTTACAAACAGGAAGTTGCAGGAATGTACACATGATCCCCTGCTTACATCTCATTGTGCAACATGTGAATGTTTTAATGGGAACTAAATGAAAGGGGTACAAACTATTTCCAAAGCAGGACCTCCACCCAGACAAACAATACAAGTACACAGTTCATGAAAAACAATATTTGTTGTTATTGTCATTGTAAGTGGACCTAAACACTTATATTAGAAATGGAAATGACTGCTGTCATTTGATTATAATAATAAGAGAATGTTGTCTGTGTATCTGTGTTGGCCCTGTGATGAGGGGGGGACTTGTCCAGGGTGTACCCTGCCTTCCGCCCGAATGCAGCTGAGATAGGCTCCTGCGACCCGAAAGAGACAAGCAGTAGAAAATGGATGGATGGATGGAGATTGAACTTGTTATTTAGTCAGGTTTGGGACAGGTGTGCTGCTGGTGTAGCCACAGTGTGCACGTCTAAAGTTGCTCACATGGACTCCACTGAATGCTCAGGGAGTTTTTGCGTTTGCTCACACACATGAACAATTAGAGGGAACATTGATTGACAGAGTGTGTGTACCTTCAGCGGTGAATGATGAGGCAGAGGCAGAGTTAATCCTTAAATGGTGGTGGTGTAGGTGAAGTGGCATCAGAGTCTCTGTCTCTCTTTACTAGCTTCGTCGAAGCATGTTGCTATGTAGCTTGTTTCAGCAGATTTGAATTGCTGTTTTGGGCAGTAGATGGGATCTTTGATCCAAAGCACAATTTACATTTAACTAAAATGTTCTTTTCTTTGTGCTCGACAAAAGAAAAGTAGTGAAAATATCTCCATGTTAGCAAACTCGACTTCTGGCTCCGCCATGATCAGACACGCCCCCCTCCCCTCCTTCCCTCTCCTCCCTCTCCTCCCTCCCCACACTCACACACAGAGCGCATATGTCTCTCTTCTCCGGCTTGTGACACAAGAAGAATCAGAACGATGACACAGCAGCGCTCCGATAAAACACACTTTATACTACATAAAAAATAACGTAAAATAACGCAGTAACGCATCATGTAGTAATGGTAACTGAGTTACTGAATATAAAAAATAACGCGTTAGATTACTAGTTACCGCCGAAACTAACGGCGTTACAGTAACGCGTTAGTCCCAACACTGTTTAAGACACATATTGTTGTTTTTCAATCAATCAATCAATCAGTTTATTTATACATCCCTTAATCACAATTGTCTCAAAGGGCTGCACAAGCCACAACGACATCAGTTTTTGTTTATCAACGTGTCAGGTTTTTTTCAATACATGAAGCCTTTATCTCTATTTTTACATTTTCAAAGAGAGAGGTATTTTTATTAATTTATGTACATTAAGTGTAATAAATGTATGTGCATGTTCCCGAAAAGGATATAGCATGCATGTGTGTTTCGTTTTGTGTCCAACAAGGTCTGAAGCAAAATATGAGGGTTCCTGGTTCAATCCCCAGCTTATACCACCCTCGTCACGTCCGTTGTGTCCTTGAGCAAGACACTTCACCCTTGCTCCTGATGGGTCGCGATTAGCGCCTTGCAGGGCAGCTCCCTCCATCAGTGTGTGAATGAGTGTGTGAATGGGTGAATGTGGAAATAAGTGTCAAAGCGCTTTGAGTACCTTGAAGGTAGAAAAAAGCTATACAAGTATAACCCATTTACCATTTACTTTCAAAAATAAATCCGCAAAAAATGATATCCTGTATCAAACTTGGATTGCTTCTTTATCCAATTCAAGGTGTTAATGTTGCTTCTATTTAAGAATAAACTGCGAAAACCGGGAGAAGGTGTTAACTTACTGTAGGTGTCTTTGGTACACATGGAGAATGTATGGTATGCATTTGTGTCTATAGTGCCTGATGAGCCATTTAATTAATGGAAACTTTTCACTTCAAGTTGAACAGATGGATTGTTTCAGGGTGGCTATTCTTATACTGTATATTCTTGTTATTAAAAACACCTTCTACATTTTCCGTTCTATTCTGCTAAGACAGTGTCTCTCAAATACGTGGTAAGATATCCAGGGGGGCCGTGAATAAACGTACATTAGCTAGGTTAATATATATATATATATATATATATATATATATATATATATATATATATATATATATATATATATATATATATATATATATTGTCAAAAGTATTTGGCCACCTGCCTTGACTCACATACGAACTTTAGGTGCCATCCCATTCCTAACCCATAGGGTTCAATATGATGTCGGTCCACCTTTTGCAGCTATTACAGCTACAACTCTTCTGGGAAGGCTGTCCACAAGGTTGTGGAGTGTATTTGTAGGAATTTTCCACCATTCTTCCAAAAGCGCTTTGGTGAGGTCACACACTGATGTTGGTCGAGGAGGCCTGGCTCTCAGTCTCCGTTCTAATTCATCCCAAAGGTGTTCTATCGGGTTCAGGTCAGGACTCTGTGCAGGCCAGTCAAGTTAATTCACACCAGATTCTGTCATCTATGTCTTTATGGACCTTGCTTTGTGCACTGGTGCACAGTTATGTTGGTGATGTATGGCTTGGATGCAGCTGCTCGGCCATGGAAACCAAATTCCATGATAGATAGATAGATAGATAGATAGATAGATAGATAGATAGATAGATAGATAGATAGATAGATAGATAGATGGATAAATAGATAGTGTAGTAGAAAGTCCAAATCTTAAACAGGAACAAAAGTGAATTTATCACAAGAGTTTTATTTACTCATAATCAAATGGTAAAAGGTTGGAGTGAATTGCCATGCACAAAGACAGTTTATCCGGAGAAACTACGGTGGTCTCTTCTAGACGTTGGATGATGCACCCCCTGAGCAGGAATAAAAGAAAAAGCCCCCAGACTTGGTCTAACTTGGTTATTTACATGTTTCCCTGGTGGGTCAGGGGCCAGCCGTTTTGGATCCGCTTACTCTGCAACATTCTTGGATCCCTTCGCCATAACAAACAATCAAGATGTCTTGTACAATGTCAGGGCGACCGGACTTTGGCAGACTCGTCTACATGCTTGGCAATCTTCTCCTTCCAGCTTATACATCAATCAAACAACAAAATAGAAAAGGTGAAAAGGGCAGAAATTCCACTACAATAGATATATCAATCTCAATCAATCAATCAATCTTTATTTATATAGCCCTAAATCACAAGTGTCTCAAAGGGCTGCACAAGCCACAACGACATCCTCGGTACAAAGCCCACATATAGATAGATAGATAGATAAATAGATAGTGTCGGAGGCAGATATTTACATATATCCGAATTTAAGTGCTACTTCTTTTATTTCATAGTCATATTTGAAAACAGCTCGTGTTTTTCCATTTGTTCTCTGTCTGTTTGTCTGCAAGTAAACTGTGTGTGTTAACCTTGAAGCTTTGGAATGTAAGAAAGAGAGATAACGGGCATGTGTTTTGACTAGAGAGACTTAAGAGGGGAGAGGGTTTTGGTCGGGGAGACAGACCATCTTAGCGGGGCGATTGAATGTTCTATGCTGGACTGGTGTCAATGTATATATGCAAAGCTTTGCAAATATATTACAAAATGCCTATTCAGTCTCTGGTGGTTTTTTCAACTCAGCTTTAAGTGTCGTAAAGAGCTTGGGACTTGAATTCCCTGGGAGGAACAACTGGTCCCAAACGCAACAATAGATAGAAAGATAGTACTTTATTGATTTATTCAAGAGAATTCCCTCAGGAAAATTAAAAAATAAAATTCCAGCAGCAGTGTACCGAATTGAGATCAAATTTAAAAAGTAAAAAGTAAATAATGGGGGTGTATATGGAAATAAAATAGAACTTATAACAATAAGAATACAAATAAAAAGCAATAATAAGATTAAAAATATAACAGTAAAAATAAGAATATAACAAGAGAAACTATGCAGTTATGAAAATGAATGATGAAGCTCTCTGCGTACTGTATGTGGGCTAATTGGAATTTCCCATGAAGTTTGGAGCTCTGTAGCAACTGACTGTGCAGAAAGTCTTTGCACTATGCACTTCAGCATCCGCTGACCCCTCTCTGTCAGTTCACGTGGCCTACCCATACTTGCCAACCCTCCCGGATTTTCCGGGAGACTCCCGAAATTCAGCGCCTCTCCCGAAAACCTTCCGGGACAAATTTTCTCCCGAAAATCTCCCGAAATTCAGGCGGAGCTGGAAGCCACGCCCCCTCCAGCTCCATGCGGACCTGAGTGACGTCAGGTGCGCAACACCACGTAAATCGTTGGCCAACCAAAAAGTAACCCCAGTACGCTATAGCCAACATTCACCAGGAGATGGCAACAGACAAACATAGATAACTCTACTACATTCATCCCCTTTTAGAAATGTATAGAAGTTACTCAAAATAAATAAACAACCCAACCAAAAAATGCAGCAGCTCAATTGAAAAACTGTACTTAAGCCACATTCTTTTTTTTTTTTTTAGTACTGAACTCTTAACCCTCATTTGTAAAAAAAATAACATGCTTATTATACAAACAGTATTTGTACAACTTTAACACAGATTTTTATACTGTCTTCAGAGATTCAGTTTTTTTGGTGGTACTCGAAAACTTTCTGGGTACCTGCGAAAGGGTGTTCAGCATGGTTAGAAAAATAGTGACAAGAGAATAGAACGAGGATGGACAATCCAACCCTTAACTCAACAATGAGTAGGTGAGTGTTATGTGTGTGTATATGTGTAAATAAATGAACACTGAAATTCAAGTATTTCTTTTATATATATATATATATATATATATATATATATATATATATATATATATATATATATATAAGAAATACTTGACTTTCAGTGAATTCTAGCTGTATATATATTTACTTTATTATATATATATATATATATATATATATATATATATATATATATATATATATATATATATATATATATATATATAATAAAGTAAATATATATACAGCCTGTACCCACCCACTCTGTGCCCTATATAATCCATGGTATGTGAATGCTCCCATTAAAATCTCCTGATGATTGAGGGAACCCCCCCTCATGAAACAGGCCTGTAGAGATGAAATAGTCTTGTGATTTTTTTTCCCACACATACATATATTGCGCTCTACTACGGTATCGAGCACTATTTTTTGGATAACCTTATTAAGACATATATATATATATATCTACATCATGAAAATATGCAAATTAAACTGTGTTTAGATAATTGATACTTCAAATGTGCATAAATAAATATTAAGGAATATAACATAACTTGGCTTCTGAGAGCTGCAAAATGTAATGAAAAAAATGCTAAAGTTGTTGATAAACAAGCAATTATTTTAATAATTAAATATGGTCATTTTAAATGAATTATTATGATAATTTAAAATTAATTATTTCAAATATGTTTGATTTAATGTATAATTATACTGCCTGGATGTAATAAGGAGTCAGAAAAAATACAAATAAAAATACAATTAATTTTGATGTTTTTAGCAAAATATAGTAAAAATGCATTTAATTTTTAAAAAAAAATTTTTTTTTAATTAATAAATATATTTATTTTTAGGTAAGATAAACATAATAATACAATTTATCTCTTGTCTGGATGATTTAGTTCTTGTCACCCTGTTGTCCTCCATCGTGAAAAAAGGATGTCCTCATTCAGGTCCGCATGGAGCTGGAGGGGGCGTCCCGGGAGGTTTTCGAGAGAGGCGCTGAATTTCGGGAGTCTCCCGGAAAATTCGGGAGGGTTGGCAAGTATGGTATACACCTGTGGCCGGGCCAAGTGATTAAGACACCTGATTCTGATCATTTGGATGGGTGGCCAATTACTTTGGCAATATAGTGTATATTTGTCTGTAAACACATCTTATCAGGTTCTCAATGTTATTTCATTAAGGAAGGGGCATTAAATAAATTATGTCCCTTAAGGGCGGCATGACAGAAAATAATTTAGAACCACAGTGCTAAGAGCAGGTGCAATGCAGTCTTTTTCTTGTTTCCTAAATGCCAGCGTGTCCTTCACAGAATGCAATATTACACGTTAGACCCTATTTGCGGTTGTAATGCTCTCTGAAGGTGCACATGCTCATTGGCGAATGTAACAAATAGAACCTAATGGCGTATAGAAATAACATGCCAGCAGCCGATAGGAGTTCTGAC
The DNA here is from genome assembly GCF_033978685.3 of Nerophis lumbriciformis. Taxonomy (NCBI): domain Eukaryota; kingdom Metazoa; phylum Chordata; class Actinopteri; order Syngnathiformes; family Syngnathidae; genus Nerophis; species Nerophis lumbriciformis. The sequence continues at coordinate 38,209,249 of NC_084561.2, read as the reverse complement.
CAAGCTTTGCTATCAAGTTAAGAGTCTCACACCAAACGGCAGGCCAGAATAATTCCTCAGATAGGGATTGGTATGAGGGTTCATGTTAGCAGGGAAAAACAAACAAACAATCCCATTTAGTTGGCTTGGACCGGATTGGCTGGCTTGGCTTGGAAACGAAACGAAACACACATGCATGCCATATCATTTATGGGAACATGCTTACATAAGCACCGTTCTCTTCACATGGTGAGGCTGGGACTCATTATTTTAAAATAGGCTATTGCTTGAAAATGCCCGTGCAAATGAAAATATATTTGTCAATATCGGTGTGTTCAACAACATTTGGCATTTTTATAATAACACAGAAAAGGGTCACCATTTGTCCCCACATAATCACTTCAGAAAACACTGCATGCATGATTGACAGAGCTCATTAGAGGGCTCTTATTTTTCCAATCAGCAAAGTAATTAAAAATGGGCCTCATGGGTTACCCCCATGTAATCTGGCCACAGCAGCTAGATCACCCATTGATAGTGGGAGAGTGATTTGCTGAACTCCCCAGAAATGTTCGCTTTAAGTCCGCTACTTGCCTGTCTTCATTAATTAAATAACCCAAACTGCTTATTGCTTTGAAATATTTGCACATATGCTTGGTTTACACTTAAGAGAAACCTAGCAAACAAGAGAAGAGCTACCATATTTTGTTTATTAACCCCTACCAACAAACAAAACATTTTGTTTCCACAGATAGTGTAAGGAAATTTATATTTTCCGGAGTATAAGTCGCACCGGCCGAAAATGCATAATTGTCATGTCTATGTAATCATGTTTTGTTTTAGTCATGTTTTGTTTTGTTTAGTTATTGGACTCTTTAGTTTCTGACTTTTCACTCCCTTGTCTTGTTTCCATGGTTACCCATTAGTTTCACCTGTTCCACGTTTGGACTCATTGTGCACTCTTGTTTGTCACCATAGCAACCCATTTGTTTTCACCTGTCACATCACGCACCTGTTTCACGTTTTGAGCAGTGACGTGCGGTGAGGTTGATGGCTGGTGAGGCACTGACTTCATCACAGTCAGATTTACAAATATATGAACCCTTAAGAGTATCTTATTCACCATTTGATTGGCAGCAGTCAATGGGTTATGTTTAAAAGCTCATACCAGCATTCTTCCCTGCTTGGCACTCAGCATCAAGGGTTGGAATTGGGGGTTAAATCACCAAAAATGATTCCCGGGCGCGGCGCCGCTGATGCCCACTGCTCCCCTCACCTCCCAGGGGGTGAACAAGGGGATGGGTCAAATGCAGAGGACAAATTTCACCACACCTAGTGTGTGTGTGACAATCATTGGTACTTTAACTTAACTTTAACTTTACACATACAAACTGTAGCACACAAAAAAGCACATTCAATAAAAAAACGTTATTATGGTCTTACCTTTACTTATAAATGCGCCGCTGTTGTGCTGGATTAATGAACCCCCTGATGGGAGTGTTATATCAACTAAAGCCCTCACTTCAACTTTCCACGTGCAAGATTGAATCTATTTAAAAAAGTGTAACCGAGGGTTTATAAATGTCGCCTATACTGTATGAAACTACAAAATAACAAACACGGAGGCTCCAGTTTACACGAGGACCACTTTATTTACCTTCTTTCAAAAACTTCCGCTCCACTCCAACGTGTCAAAATTCCGCTCTTAGCGCCTTCAAAATAAGAGCTCAAGGCATATACTGTATAACAGCGCATAACAGGAACTTAACATCACAAAGAGGAAAGCCCATAAAAATAGGTTACAAAAGTTATTTAATAAGAAGCCAAAAAGTGCAAAAACAATAATGTTCATGTTGGAGGAGTTGTGAATTAGGTACACCTGCAGTCTGCAGGTGTACCTAATTTTGTGGCCCTGCAGTCATTCACAACTCCTCCAACACGAACATTACTGTTTTTGCACTTTTTGGCTTCTTATGAAATAACTTTTTTAAATAGATTCAATCTTGCACGTGGAAAGTTTAAGTGCGAGCTTTAGTTGATATAACACTCCCGTCAGGGGTTGCCGTGCATTCTACAGCGGGCGTGCAGGAGGAGAGCCTCAGCCAGTGCGTCTTTTGCAGCCGTTTTATGATCGCTCAGCACAAGAAATACTTTACACACATACAGTTGTTGACAAAATACACTGTACATTATATACCTCAGCTAACTAAACTATGGAAATGTATAATATAATTCATATAGCAAAACGGTCTCACTGCACAGCAGGCCAGCAGTTAGCCGAGTCCGCAATCCATGGTGAGGCACAACGCAGTGACGTGCCTCAACTGGCTGCTGTTCACCGCACCGTCTCTTCTCAGTATTTGAATGGCAAATGTGAAAATTCAGCGATTTTAAATAAAAATAATCTAAAACGGGTGAAGTTAAATGGAAAATAACTTTATAGTATAATCACTGGATACATATAACAATTTAAAAAAAAAAAAATATTTTTACATTTTTTTTCTTTCCATGATGGCAGGTGAGGCGGGGCCTCACCTGCCTCTAGTGACTGCACGTCACTGGTCTATATATATATTTATGTATATAATAAATCATAGTGAAACTATGCTCTCTTGTGGAACTGTGCTGTCACTCCTCCTCCTGCATACATACCACTCATAATGTTAACCATCTCAGTCTTGAAGTAACCATGGACCAGGGTGACAAAAACACATAATTAGGTGATCAAAATAATATTTTAACAAGCCTCTATCCACACTGACTATGCGGGGAAATGGGGTCCAGGTCAGTCAATGTCACACCAAAAAGGGGTGGCATATCGAGTCTGGCGATGGAAAAAGGGCATTCTAAGTACAATTATTTATCTCACAATTTCTTAAAATCAAATTGATTTTATGGAAATTGACTGTTAGATTAATTTCCAGGAGCAAAAATTGCATAAACTGAAGTAGTTTGTAAAACTTTGGTCATCTGGACACAGAATTTAGCTACAACCCCGATGCCAGTACTTCGGTTACCCCTTGTGTCACCTTACATTTACTAACATGTCTGTGAGTATAAATGGTTCTATGTCTATTGGTACACTAGAGGTTGCAGTGACTAATCGACTTTACGCTTCACAATGATATTTTGAGCCTGAGGTCTACGAGCCGCTGATTGCGTGATTTTGACAGGACACAGTATTTTCTTCAGCACTGATGTGGGGAGGTAGGCTGCATGCAGGGAACATCACGGCTCCGTTCCACCGGACACATGGACAAAGATAAGACCTTCTGGAGGAAAGTTCTGTGGTCAGATGAAACAAAAATGTAGCTGTTTGGCCACGATACCCAGCGATATGTTTGGAGGAGAAAAGGTGAGGCCTTTAATCCCAGGAACACCATTCCCACCGTCAAGCATGGTGGTGGTAGTATTATGCTTTGGGCCTGTTTTGCTGCCAATGGAACTGGTGCTTTACAGAGAGTAAATGGTACAATGAAAAAGGATGATTACCTACAAATTCTTCAGAACAGCCTAAAATCATCAGCCCGGAGGTTGGGTCTTCGGCACAGTTGGGTGTTCCAACAGTACAATGACCCCAAACACACGTCAAAAGTTGCAAAGGATTGGCTAAATCAGGCTAGAATTAAGGTTTTAGAATGGTCTTCCCAAAGTCCTAACTTCAATGTGTGGACAATGCTGAAGAAACAAGTCCATGTCAGAAAACCAACACATTTAGCTGAACTGCACCAATTTTGTCTAGAGGAGTGGTCAAAAATTCAAGCAGAAGCTTGTGGATGGCTACCAAAAGCGCCTTATTGCAGTGAAACTTGCCAAGGGACATGTAAGCAAATATTAACATTGCTGTATGTATACTTTTGACCCAGCACATTTGATCTTATTTTCAGTAGACCCATAATAAATTCATAAAAGAACCAAACTTCATGAATGTTTTTTTGTGACCAACAAGTATGTGCTCCAATCACTCTATCACAAAAGAATAAGAGTTGTAGAAATTATTGTAAACTCAAGACAGCCATGACATGATGTTCTTTACGAGTGTATGTAAACTTTTGACCACGACTGTATATACATATATAAATATAAATAAATACAAATATATATATATACATGTATAATAATAACTGGGATTTATATAATAATAATAACTGGGATTTATATAATAATAATAACTGGGATTTATATAGCGCTTTTCTAAGTACCCAAAGTCGCTTTACATGTAGAACCCATCATTAATTCACACCTGGTGGTGGTAAGCTACTTTCATAGCCACAGCTGCCCTGGGGTAGACTGACGGAAGCGTGGCTGCAATTTGCGCCAACGGCCCCTCCGACCACCACCTGTCATTCATCATTCAATTCACCGGTGTGAGTGGCAGCGGGGGCAAAGGGTGAAGTGTCCCGCCCAAGGACACAACGGCAGCGATTTTTTGGATGGTAAGAGGCGGGGAGCGAACCTGCAACCCTCAGGTTTCTGGCACGGTTGCTCTACCCACTACGCCATGCCGCCCGTATATGCACGCCGGGCTGATGTAACAGTTGGTTAAAATAACATAACATAACATATACATATATATACATATACACATAAATATATATATACATATATATATATATATATATATATATTGTGGAGGGAGATGTGGCCAGCGTGCCTGCAGGAGCAAAGGTCACCGCCTCTGTCTATGGTGCTGAGGACGAGCACCATCGGATGGGGGGCGGGGCATGTGCTGACGGCGAGACACATCTGACAGGTGAATAGATTACCCAGGTGGTACGTGTTAATCTAATAATCTGTTGTCTTTAACAGTGAGCGGCCGAGAGCAGGGGGGAAGAGAGGATACGGACGTGACTGAAAAGTCACGTTCTGCGGGTAAAAGATTTTGATAAAAACCTATGCACATTAAAAACTTTGTTATAAACTGCACGCTTGGCTCCTGTGCCGTGTCTACAGTGGAACTGCTAGGAAGCAACTTCCACATAAACATATACATATACACATATATACATATAGTATACTGTATAAATGTATACGTGGTTACTTTGCATGCAGTTGGCTATCTGCCTGCGGCCAAATTTTCTTTAGCCCAACGCGGCCACCCAGTCAAAAAGTTAGGACACCCCTGGCTTAAAGCATCAAAGATCCATTCGTGTGTGACTGTGTGCGTGAATGGGTGAATGTAATGTATAATGCAAAGCGCTTTGGATATACAAACCCCGTTTCCATATGAGTTGGGAAATTGTGTTGGATGTAAATATAAACGGAATACAATGATTTGCAAATCCTTTTCAACCAATATTTAATTGAATGCAGTACAAAGACAAGATATTTGATGTTCAAACTCATAAACTTTTTTTTTTTTTTGCAAATAATAATTAACTTAGAATTTCATGGCTGCAACACTTGCCAAAGTAGTTGGGAAAGGGCATGTTCACCACTGTGTTACATGGCCTTTCCTTTTAACAACACTCAATAAACGATTGGGAACTGAGGAAACTAATTGTTGAAGCTTTGAAAGTAGAATTCTTTCCCATTCTTGTTTTATGTAGAGCTTCAGTCGTTTAACAGTCCGGGGTCTCCGCTGTCGTATTTTACGCTTCATAATGTGCCACACATTTTCGATGGGAGACAGGTCTGGACTGCAGGCGGGCCAGGAAAGTACCCGCACTCTTTTTTTAGGAAGCCACGCTGTTGTTGTACGCTGAATGTGGCTTGGCATTGTCTTGCTGAAATAAGCAGGGGCGTCCATGAAAAAGACGGCGCTTAGATGGCAGCATATGTTGTTCCAAAACCTGTATGTACCTTTCAGCATTAATGGTGCCTTCACAGATGTGTAAGTTACCCATGTCTTGGGCACTAATGCACCCCCATACCATCACGCATGCTGCCTTTTGAACTTTGCGTCGATAACAGTCTGGATGGTTTGCTTCCCCTTTGGTCCGGATGACACGATGTCGAATATTTCCAAAAACAATTTGAAATGTGGACTCGTCAGACCACAGAACACTTTTCCACTTTGCATGAGTCCATCTTAGATGATCTCGGGCCCAGAGAAGTTTCTGGATGTTGTTGATAAATGGCTTTGGCTTTGCATAGTAGAGCTTTAACTTGCACTTACAGATGTAGCGACCAACTGTATTTAGTGACAGTGGTTTTCTGAAGTGTTCCTGAGCCCATGTGGTGATATCCTTTAGAGATTGATGTCGCTTTTTGATACAGTGCCGTCTGAGGGATCGAAGGTCACGGTCATTCAATGTTGGTTTCCGGCCATGCCGCTTACGTGGAGTGATTTCTCCAGATTCTCTGAACCTTTTGATGATATTATGGACCGTAGATGTTGAAATCCCTAAATTTCTTGCAATTGCACTTTGAGAAACGTTGTTCTTAAACTGTTTGACTATTTGCTCACGCAGTTGTGGACAAAGGGGTGTACCTCGCCCCATCCTTTCTTGTGAAAGACTGAGCATTTTTTGGGAAGCTGTTTTTATACCCAATCATGGCACCCACCTGTTCCCAATTAGCCTGCACACCTGTGGGATGTTCCAAATAAGTGTTTGATGAGCATTCCTCAACTTTATCAGTATTTATTGCCACCTTTCCCAACTTTTTGTCACGTGTTGCTGGCATCAAATTCTAAAGTTAATGATTATTTGCAAAAAAAAAAAAAATGTTTATGAGTTTGAACATCAAATATGTTGTCTTTGTAGCATATTCAATTGAATATGGGTTGAAAAGGATTTGCAAATCCTTGTATTCCGTTTATATTTACATCTAACACAATTTCCCAACTCATATGGAAATGGAGTTTGTAGCTTCAGGTATAGTAAAGGGCTATATAACTACACACCATTTACCAAAGATGGGACAGTGTTGACATGCTACACGGCGAGGTCGGTTGAAGTTGACCCTTTGAAGGGAGCTGTTTGTAAAGTTAATTGCTATAATTTCAAGCTTGTTGTACTGTTTGTTCTGTGTGATTCCTAAACACATACTTGCCAACCTTGAGACCTCCGATTTCGGGAGGTGGGGGGAGGGGGTGGGCGTGGTCGGGGTGGGACGGGGGTGTGGTTGGGGGCGTGGCTAAAGGGGAGGAGTATATCCATCCATTCATTTTCTACCGCTTATTCCCTTCGGGCTCGCGGGGGGCGCTGGAGCCTATCTCAGCTACAATCGGGCGGAAGGCGGGGTACACCCTGGACAAGTCGCTACCTCATCACAGGGCATATTTACAGCTAAATTTCACCAACTCAAGTATTTCAAATATATATATATATATATATACATATATATATATAGGAAATACTTGACGTTCAGTGAATTCTAGCTATATATATATATATATATATATATATATATATATATATATATATATATATATATATATATATATATATATATATATTTTATTTTTTATATATATATATATATACTTGAATTTCAGTGTTCATTAATTTACACATATACACACACATAACACTCCTCTACTCATTGTTGAGTTAAGGGTTGAATTGTCCATCCTTGTTCTATTCTCTGTCACTATTTTTCGAACCATGCTGAACACCCTCTCTGATGATGCATTGCTGTGTGGCACGCACAAAAGTGCTTTCATCAATTGCAGTTGATGGCAGTATTGTCCTGTTTAAGAGTGTCACAACATTGCTGTTTACGGCAGACAAACTGCTTTACGGTATACAAAAACGTGACTGCTGTTGTTGTGTGTTGTTGCCGCGCTGGGAGGACGTTAATGAAACTGCCTAATATTAAACCCACATAAGAAACCAAGAACTCGCCCTCGATCATTCTACACTGGGGTGAGTTTTTCCTTGCCCTTATGTGGGCTTTGTCCCGAGGATGTCGTTGTGGCTTGTGCAGCCCTTTGAGACACTTGTGATTTAGGGCTATATAAATAAACATTGATTGATTGATTGATTGCTATATTTATAACGTGATTGGGCAGGTACGCTGTTTATATTGTGGGTTAGCGGACTCAGGTCCTCATGCCCCTGAGTCCGCCTGAATTTCGGGAGATTTTCAACAGAAAATTTGTCCCGGGAGATTTTCGGGAGAGGCGCTGAATTTCGGGAGTCTCCCGGGAGGGTTGGCAAGTATACCTAAACATGACTTGTCAGTTGTCAGTGACTTCAGATTGTGGTTCAGATTCCATCCGTCTGTGTTTTATAGTTATGACAGGTGGTGGGGGGTTGAGGGATATGACTGATGTCATCAGCAAATAGTCGATGTCGACTTGACTTTCGTCTTGTTAGACAACTTTAACAAATCTGGAGCCATACAACCCCAAATGTGCACTGTGAATGACAGCTAACCAGTCTCGGGTGTGCCCTGCCTCTCTCCCAAAGTAAGCTGGGTTGGGTTGAACTGTCGATAATTACAAACGTTATCATTCTCAACAGATTCAGTGATAATGCTAGCTACTGTATGCATCCTGTGTCCCTGACGTATAATTAGTACGCAGTCAAATCCCTCTCTCAGCATACCTGGCACGCGCTTCATTCATCTCACGAAAAGGGATGCATTTTGTACCATCACAGTAAATAGTGGGAATGCGACCATTTATTCACGTGAACAAAACTCATTAACAACATTTGTCGTCAGCTGGCGACGTCATCTCTCGTGTTTTCCAGACTTAAGCGAACATGCGCGTTTTTGCACGACCAGTGACTGCCGGACAACAGGAAGGGGGAAAAACAGGGCGATTAAAAACTAAACACGTCAGAAAGATGAACATTTTAAGTCGATTTGCAAAGTGGACCTTGATCTGGCTAGAATGAAGGTTTTAGAATGGCCTTCCCAAAGTCCTGACTTAAACGTGTGGACAATGCTGAAGAAACAAGTCCATGTCAGAAAACCAACAAATATACACTGCAAAAATTGAAATCTAAGTAAGATTAAATATCTCAAATAGGCATAGTTGCCAACCCTCCCGAATTTTCCGGGAGACTCCCGAATTTCAGCGCCTCTCCCGAAAATCTCCCGGGACAACCTGTCATGTCTGTGTGATCATATTATGTTTTAGTCATGTTCGGTTTTGTTTTTGGACTTTTTGTGCACTTTTGTTTGTTTTGTCACCATAGCAACCATTAGTTTTCACCTGTCACGTCACGCACTGGTTTCACGTTTTGAGTCACGCACCTGTTTTCACTAATCATGTCTGTAGTATTTAAGTTCATTGTTTTCAGTTTGTCTTTCTGGCGACATCCACATTTATGCTCTGCACATTCCTGACACTTGATTTCATGTCCATCGTTCATGCTGCTCCTTTAGTCCATGCCAAGTAAGTTTTTGTTTATTAATGCCACAGTTAGTGTTTTTTGTTGTTCATAGTTTCTGCCTTTGTGCAAATATTTGTTTTCATAGCCAAGTTGTTTTACCTCCGCTGTGAGCACCTTTTGTTTATACCTTTTTGTATTTTTTTTGAGTTAGAATTAAAATGTATTCACCTTCACGTCATGTCTGGTCCAAATCACTTGCACCTCGGGAGAACAAACAACGCCATAGTCTAATTCGTGACACAACCATTCTCCCGAATTTCTCCCGATTTCCAGCCGGACTTAAGGCATGCCCCCTCCAGGTCCGTGCAGACCTGAGTGAGGACAGCCTGTCGTCACGTCCGCTTGGCCAACCAAAAAGTAACCACAGAACACTATAGTGTTCTGTGGTTACTTTTTGGTTGGCCAACGGTTTACGTTGTATTGCGCACCCTGACGGCAAGTGTGGGAGTCGGTTCTGAAGTATGAAGTAAAGAGACGTAACTAAATCACCTCGCCTGGTTATTGACTCCAACCCAGAATATTACACTGCCCATACCTATGCTCCTTCAAAGGCTGTGCTACTGGCTGCAAAACATTGCACTTTCAAATACAACAATGAGTAGAGAGAAGTGTTATGTGTGTATATGTGTGAATAAATGAACACTGAAATTTATTTTATTTATATGTATATATATATAATAAAATATATATATATATATATATATATATATATATATATATATAAATATATATATAGCTAGAATTCACTGAAAGTCAAGTATTTATTTTATTTATATATATATACGTATATATAGATATATCCATCCATCCATCCATCCATCTTCTTCCGCTTATCCGAGGTCAGGTCGCGGGGGCAGCAGCCTAAGCAGGGAAGCCCAGACTTCCCTCTCCCCAGCCACTTCGTCCAGCTCCTCCCGGGGGATCCCGAGGCGTTCCCAGGCCAGCCGGGAGAGATAGTCTTCCCAACGTGTCCTGGGTCTTCCCCGTGGCCTCCTACCGGTCGGACGTGCCCTAAACACCTCCCTAGGGAGGCGCTCTGGTGGCATCCTGACCAGATGCCCGAACCACCTCATGTGGCTCCTCTTGATGTGGAGGAGCAGCGGCTTTACTTTGAGCTCCCCCGGGATGACAGAGCTTCTCACCCTATCTCTAAGGGAGAGCCCCGCTACCCAGCGGAGGAAACTCATTTCAGCCGCCTGTACCCGTGATCTTGTCCTTTCGGTCATAACCCAAAGCTTGTGACCATAGGTGAGGATGGGAACATAGATCGACCGGTAAATTGAGAGCTTTGCCTTCCGGCTCAGCTCCTTCTTCACCACAACGGATCGATACAGCGTCCGCATTACTGAAGACGCCGCACCGATCCGCCTGTCGATCTCACGATCCACTTTTTCCTCACTCGTGAACAAGACTCCGAGGTACTTGAACTCCTCCACTTGGGGCAAGATCTCCTCCCCAACCTGAAGATGGCACTCCACCGTTTTCCGGGCGAGAACCATGGACTCGGACTTGAAGGTTCAGATTCTCATCCCAGTCGCTTCACACTCAGCTTTGAACCGATCCAGCACCTTATACACACACCATAATAATACTCGTATGTTGAATGCACCGACAATCTATCAAAAGGTGCGGCTTCATAGCTTACCAAAGTCGTACTAAAACATTTCGATGTTAAGGTGACTCGTGCTACGATTCTCTCTAGTAGAACGTCTTGTTTCTGGCTCAGTAGTTAAAACATGTTCAATCACAATATCTGGGGCAGGCGGTATCTCTGACACTTTCTCGGCACTCGAGCGCTGGTGTTCTAATTGCGAGTTGTTTATTTTAGGTAATATAACAACATTGGATGTAGTGTCTGGAAACTACACTAAGCTGTTCTCTTTCTCAACATTTGACACGGTATCTGGCAACCTGGCCCTGACCTGATCTAGTGCCTATTTACCATGTGACCAGTACCAACACTAACTGTGTAGGACAGGGGTCCTGACGAATCTTTTTTACCAGATCGTACATGTGGTGGCCAGACATGGATCAAGATGTTGAGAAAACGGTTCAGGTATCTGATGAATGTCAGGTGCATCAAAAAGTTCCTGACCCTGCACCTTTACACCCATGGGAATGGCCGGAGTCACTTTGGTCAAGGATTCATGTTGACTACGCCGGACCGTTCTTAGGGGAAATGTTTCTCGTGATTGTGGATGCTCATTCAAAGCGACCGGATGTGTACCCAGCACCTCTAAAATCACTATTGAAAAACTCAGACAAAGCTTTTATATTTCTGTAGTACCATAAATGCCAGAGTCAGACAATGGAACTTGCTTCTCAAGTGCAGAGTTCAAAGAATTCAAGAAACAAAATGGCATCAAACGCGTGAGATCCGCCCCGTTTCACCCACCCTCAAACGGATTCGTGGAGAGACCAGTACCAACACTAACTGTGTAGGACAGGGGTCCTGACGAATCTTGGATAACAGCAGGAATCCATTTCGGTCCATATGAATACTTCCTGATAAGAACGTCGTCTCCAGATGTGAATCCTCTCTCTTTACATGTGTCATGTCTTTTTCTTTTTAGCTGATTTTGTTGTACCCTGGTATTCACGTCCGGAACAACCAATTCCAAGGCCGACCTTAGTCTGCGTGACATTGTGAGTTCTGCAGGTGACAAGCCCATTGTTGCATGAGGTGTGATCACGTAGCTAAACATGGATCTCGATAACCTTGTTTGTATTGTCCCTTCTTTTTTTATCTTGTTCATCCCTGTCTTTAAAGTTTTGAACCGCTCTCTCCACGAATCCGTTTGAGGGTGTGTGAAACGGGGCGGATCTCACGCGTTTAATGCCAATTTGTTTCATGAATTCTTTGAACTCTGCACTTGAGAAGCAAGTTCCATTGTCTAACTCCGGCATTTATGGTATTACAGAAATAGTAAAGCAGTTTACATGTGTTTTGTGGACTTGGAGAAGGCATTCGACCGTGTCCCTCGGGAAGTCCTGTGGGGAGTGCTCAGAGAGTATGGGGTATTGGACTGTCTGATTGTGGCAGTCCGCTCCCTGTATGATCAGTGCCAGAGCCTGGTCCGCATTGCCGGTAGTAAGTCGGACACGTTTCCAGTGAGGGTTGGACTCCGCCAAGGCTGCCCTTTGTCACCGATTCTGTTCATAACTTTTATGGACAGCATTTCTAGGCGCAGTCAAGGCGTTGAGGGGATCTGGTTTGGTGGCTGCAAGATTAGGTCTCTGCTTTTTGCAGATGATGTGGTCCTGATGGCTTCATCTGGCCAGGATCTTCAGCTCTCACTGGATCGGTTCGCAGCTGAGTGTGAAGCGACTGGGATGAGAATCACCACCTCCAAGTCCGAGTCCATGGTTCTCGCCCGGAAAAGGGAGGAGTGCCATCTCCGGGTTGGGTAGGAGATCTTGCCCCAAGTGGAGGAGTTGAAGTACCTCGGAGTCTTGTTCATGAGTGAGGGAAGAGTGGATCGTGAGATCGACAGGCGGATCGGTGCGGCGTCTTCAGTAATGCGGACGCTGTATCGATCCGTTGTGGTGAAGAAGGAGCTGAGCCGGAAGGCAAAGCTCTCAATTTAGCGGTCGATCTACGTTCCCATCCTCACCTATGGTCATGAGCTTTGGGTTATGACCGAAAGGACAAGATGACGGGTACAAGCGGCCGAAATGAGTTTCCTCCGCCGGGTGGCGGGGCTCTCCCTTAGAGATAGGGTGAGAAGCTCTGCCATCAGGGGGGAGCTCAAAGTAAAGCCGCTGCTCCTCCACATCGAGAGGAGCCAGATGAGGTGGTTCGGGCATCTGGTCAGGATGCCACCTGAACGCCTCCCTGGGGAGGTGTTTAGGGCACGTCCGACCGGTAGGAGGCCGCGGGGAAGACCCAGGACACGTTGGGAAGACTATGTCTCCCGGCTGGCCTGGGAACGCCTCGGGGTCCCACAGGAAGAGCTGGACGAAGTGGCTGGGGAGAGGGAAGTCTGGGCTTCCCTGCTTAGGCTGCTGCCCCCGCGACCCGACCTCGAATAAGCGGAAGAAGATGGATGGATGGATGGATTAAAGCTTTGTCTGAGTTTTTCAATAGTGATTTTAGAGGTGCTGGGTACACATCCGGTCGCTTTGAATGAGCATCCACAATCACGAGAAACATTTCCCCTAAGAACGGTCCGGCGTAGTCAACATGAATCCTTGACCAAAGTGACTCCGGCCATTCCCATGGGTGTAAAGGTGCAGGGTCAGGAACTTTTTGATGCGCCTGACATTCATTAGATACCTGAACCGTTTTCTCGACATCTTGATCCATGTCTGGCCACCACATGTACGATCTGGTCAGTCCTTTAATTTCAGTCATTCCTGTGTTCGTTTGGTGTAACAATCTGACCATCCCTTCTTTTCCCTTAGTAGGGATAACCACACAAGCTCCCCAGAGGACACAACCATCTCTTACGCTGAGCTCCAGTTTTCTCTGGTTGAAAGGTTTCAGGTTTGGATCAGTTTCTGCAGGCCGTCCTTTCAGGATGTATTCATGTACTTGTGATAAGACAGTGTATTTGGCATTCAAGCCTTCTATCTGATTTGCATTTATCAATGTCTCATCCAACATGTCCATCATCAATACCTGCTCGATCCTCTCTTCTTTCCTTAATTTGACAGGAACTGGCAGTCTGCTCAGGGCATCTGCATTAGCGTGATGTTTTTCCGGTTTATATGGAACGTTGTACTTGTAAGCACTGAGGTTTACGGCCCACCTTTGTGCTCAAAGTGATCCCATTTGGGGAATTGGCTTTTTCTCATTGAAAAGATAGATCAGTGGCTTGTGATCTGTGTACAGTCGTAGTCAAAAGATTACGTACACTTGTAAAGAACATGTCTGTCTTGAGTTTCCAATAATTTCTACAACTTTTAATTTTTTGTGATAGAGTGATTGGAGCACATACTTGTTGGTCACAAAAAACATTCATGAAGTTTGGTTCTTTTATGAATCTATTATGGGTCTACTGAAAATGTGAGCAAATCTGCTGGGTCAAAAGTATACATACAGCAATGTTAATATTTGGTTACATGTCCCTTGGCAAGTTTCACTGGAATAAGGCGCTTTTGGTAGCCATCCACAAGCTTCTGCTTGAATTTTTGACCAATCCTCTTGACAAAATTGGTGCAGTTCAGCTAAATTTGTTGGTTTTCTGACATGGACTTGTTTCTTCAGCATTGTCCACATGTTTAAGTCAGGATTTTGGGAAGGCAATTCTAAAACCTTAATTATAGCCTGATTTAGCCATTCCTTTACCACTTTTGACATGTTTTTGGGGTCATTGTCCTGTTGGAACACCCAACTGTGTCAAAGACACAACCTCCAGGCTGATGATTTTAAGTTGTCCTGAAGAATTTGGAGGTAATCCTCCTTTTTCATTGTCTCTCTGTAAAGCACCAGTTCCATTGGAAGCAAAACAGGCCCAGAGCATAATACGACCACCCCCATGCTTGACGGTAGGATTGGTGTTCCTGGGATTAAAGGCCTCACCTTTTCTCCTCCAAACATATTCTATTGTGGCCAAACAGCTATTTGTTTTGTTTCAGAACATCAGATGTGTTTAGCAAGTCCTTAGCATTTTGAAATGCCTCTTCTTGTTCAGAATTCCATTTTGTGTAATGACTCCAACTGAGTTGCCAGGTTTGAAATTATTTTGTTATTGTAGTTTAACAATCCCAAGTATGATTTGAGTTCTGTAACATTTGTTGGGGATGGAGCATCTTGGATTGCTTTTACCTTGTTTTCCACTGGGTGTAGTCCTTGTGCGTCGACTCCGTACCCTAAGTACTCTACTTCATCCTAAATGAAAGTGCACTTGTTCCTTCTGAGACATAGTCCAGCCTCTTTCAGTCTTTTTAGCGTAGTACCCAAGTTCTTGATATGATCATCTTTGTCCACTCCACTAACCAAAATGTCATCTAGATACACTGCAACTAGGGAAATTCCACTTAAGAGACTCTGTATCATACTTGCCAACCTTGAGACCTCCGATTTCGGGAGGTGGGGGCGTGGTTGGGGGCGTGGTTAAGAGGGGAGGAGTAGAATTCACCAAGTCAAGTATTTCATATATATATATATATATATATATATATATATATATATATATATATAAGAAATACTTGACTTTCAGTGAATTCTAGCTATAAATATATATTTATTTTATTATATATATATATATATATATATATATATATATATAAGAAATACTTGACGAAATACTAAGTCAAGTATTTCATATATATATATATATATATATATATATATATATATATATATATATATATATATATACACAATATAATATATATAATAATGAACATGATACTAATATACCGAAGGAAAATGGAGTGTGTGACAAAATCAAAAAGGGAAAGGGTGACAGACTATGTGTAGTATTTAACTGGAGGGTTTTACCGTAAATGTTGGAGGTGCATGTTTAGAGGAGCGGTGCTGTCCGTCAAGGGCAAGGCAGGCAGGGTTGTCCGGGGGCGGAAGCGGGGTCGTGAGGCAGGAGCGAGTCGTCGTAGTCCGGGGGCAAGCGAGGAGTCGAGAACCAGGATGCACGAGGGAGGCAGGGAAGATCCAGGAGCACAAGACGCACAGCTTGACTCGGGGATGCACACAGGGAACTGCGGGGTGAGGGAGGACACGACAATCAACGCAGGGAAAAACACAGAGATCAGGACAGAAGGCAACTAGGAAGCTGGAGACGAGCTTACGGTACGCCAACAGAAGGTTATATTCCGGCCGGGCATGGCAGGTTGTGCCGGCTTAAGAAGGCAGCTCGCTCATCACAGGCAGATGCGAGATTGCAGATTGTCTGCAGGCGCGAGGAGGCACGCCCGCAGT
Organism: Nerophis lumbriciformis; assembly: GCF_033978685.3. Taxonomy (NCBI): domain Eukaryota; kingdom Metazoa; phylum Chordata; class Actinopteri; order Syngnathiformes; family Syngnathidae; genus Nerophis; species Nerophis lumbriciformis. The sequence goes on along the minus strand of NC_084561.2, from coordinate 38,193,097 downwards.
GAAAAGAGAGCGCCTGTGGGCGTGGTCCGCGGTGCGCTCGTCTGGACACAAAGATGAGGGCGCATTGGAATGCGCTCTGGCCCTGACACATTGTGACCGAAATAACTTAGTACAGCATCCCATAGATCAGTGTTACGGTACAGGGGGGGAGAAGGAGATGGCACAGATGCAAGGACGTAGTCTTAGCTCTATTTATTATAAACAAGGGAAATGAGGCGTGTAACTAATCCGAATATATGTGGTGTGCGACTATGTGTAGTGATCAACTGAGTGTTACCAGGAGTGTTGAGCGAGGTGCGGAAGTCCATGGAGGGCAAGGCAAGCTCGGAGATCCAGAGTAGGGCAGGAGGTCAGGGGCAAGAGCGAGGCGTCAAAGTCTGTGTCCAGGCGGCAGGTCGAAATCTAAAGAGGCAGCCAGAGGAACCAGAGGGAATACGGGGAGACGAGACACACAGCTTGTGACGAGGAAACGGAGTAATGCTGCTGGATGGCGACAAGGAACACATTACAAATGAACACGGAGGGGGAGAAACACAGAGAGAGAGAGAGAGTGCGCATAGAGCTAGAGATGTCGGCTTACTGTACGGGAACAGGTCGCTACGTTCTGGCCCGGAACACAGGTTTGCTCTGGCTTAAGAAGCCCGGCGTCTCATCAGCTTTAGGTGTGCAGATTGCGGATTGATTGCAGCCGCCTGCTGCAGCCGGAGTGGCACACACAGGTGCGCGCTTGGAGGTGCGCTCAGCGCAGCGCACAGACGAATGCGCATTGGAATGCACATTCAATGCACAGGACAATTGGTTCAACTTTACTTTTCAGTCCAACCTAAGCAATGGTATTGTGAACGTCTCTGAGTGGGGGAGGGTTCTCCTGGTGCCGACATATCTCTCTTGAGCCCGATAGACAGGTTGGAGCAAGTCCTTTTAATTTTCATACACACGTATGACGTGCTTTCCAGCAATATATGTACAACTTTTCAGTCCCGTGTGTCTCAATGCGTGCTCTCCCTCTCTCTATCCCCAACTCCAACTCCCAATACGTGTCTCGTTCCGGCTGCTGCTAATAAAGGCGACAGGTGAGGCCCACCTGGGCCGTCTACTCACCTGTCGCTGTCTTCGAGGGCGGTCCTTGCAAACCCCGTTCTGCGGCAGGCCCGCAGGCCACGCCCTCCTCCACAGGTACAAACACAATTTCTTCGGTACGGCTTCTTCTACGGTTCTCTGAACATAGCTTTTAGTAGGCGACATAAGGCTAGTTAAACATTGCAATAGCACGTTTACAACATAAAATAATAGCAATTGTATTCAGTATACCACACCTACCATTGATCATACCATCATCAAAGGAGGTTAATGCTATGATTTAAGAAAAACAAGACGATAAGAAATGTTTTTTATATTTATTCGGAGGCCTATTTTTTTTAGGGAATATCACTTTGATATTAAAAATTCTTAAAGCCGTCCACATTTCTCAACTGAATTCAAATACCTCCAATGTCCAAACCTTCGGCTCATTCAAACTATTTTCCACAGCATCCCAAAAAGTCCATGTTTGAGCAAAACTCCACATTTTCCGATCCATTTACTCTCGTTTAAAATTTGTGTTTTTTTCCCCCTCAATTCTCAACCCATTCAAACCATCTCAGCATCACAACATTCAGGGGAACAATTTTCCAAATGTTCCACTTTTCCAGCAATTACACATTTACATTACAACATTTCAGTTCAACATCAGCATCCACACACATTTTCTACAGAGTTTGCTTTCTCTGGTAAACTTCTTTTTTAACATCCATGCAAGGCCATGAGCAACAACATAGTGGCACTGGATAAAGGCTGATATTTTTTTTATGCTTGAGAGTGGACAGCAGTAATCACACCTATCTACTGCATTTTTCAATGTTCCATGCATATACTGTACATTAGGGTTGTAAATTATACCGGTATTATTATAGTACCGCAATACTAATGAATCATATTCGGTACTATACCGCCTCTAAAAAGTACCGGTCCTCCAACCCCCGACCCGCCCGTCGTCGTCACGTCGTTTCATTGCTCATTTATGAGCAGACAAGCATGTTCGGCAGCGCACAATCACAGAGTACTTACAAGCAGACACAGTGTGTAGACATAAAAGGGAGAACGGATGCATTTTGGCTTAAAAACTAACGATAAAGGTGTAGTTATAACACTGAAACGCTCTCAGGAAGAGGTGCTTTAAGACATGGCTAGCTTGCTAACGGCTAACGTCCTGCCACAGTGTTGTAGCTACTTCTAAATCACTAATCCTCGCATCCATGGCGACAAATAAAGTATGTTTCTTACAAGTATCACCCCTGCAGGACGTCACAATGTAAACAAACGCCATTGGTGGATCTACACCTGACATCCACTGTAATGATACCAAGTACAGGAGCGTATCTAGTGGACACTACTATGATTACACCGGTATTTTTTGGGATCACAGCATCTTTGTTCGTTTTTTTTTACATTTATATTATGTTTATAAACTCAGGAAATACGTCCCTGGACACATGTATGATCTTGTAACTACTTGGTATCGGATTGATACCTAAATTTGTGCTATCATCCAAAACTAATGTAAAGTATTAAACAACAGGAGAATGTATTATTTCATTTTAACAGAAGAGAAACGAGAAAATAAGCAGATATTAACAGTAAATAAACAAGTAGATTAATAATTCATTTTCTACCACTTGTCCTTAATAATATTGACAAAATAATACTGCATATGTCAGCAGACTAAATTAGTAGCCTTTGTTTGCTTACTTACTACTAAAAGACAAGTTGTTTTGTATGTTCACTTTTTTATTTAAGGACAAAATTGCAAAGAGTGTCCGCCCTGAGATCGGTAGGTCATACCAAAGACTATAAAAATGGGACCCATTACCTCCCTGCTTGGCACTCAGCATCAAGGGTTGGAATTGGGGGTTAAATCACCAAAAATTATTCCCGGGCGCGGCCACCGCTGCTGCTCACTGCTCGCCTCACCTCCCAGGGGCTGATCAAGGGTGATGGGTCAAATACAGAGAATAATCATTGGTACTTTAACTTAATAAGAAACATATGTTTATTGTACCGTAAGATGTATTGTTAAAATAAAGCCAATAATGCAATTTTTTGTGGTCCCCTTTATTTAGAAAAGTACCAAAAAGTACCAAAAACATATCGAAATACATATTGGTACCGGTACATACACTACTGTACATGCATTCAATACATGCAGTAATGTTCCGGAGGTAGATAGTGCGCTTAGGTATAATTTTGCACCGATTTTAATTGTGTACATATATTGGCCATGTAAGTCTATAAGCCACAGGTGAACACGTTGATGTCATGTCTGTGATCATGTTTTGTTTAGTTATGTTTTGCTTGGTTTTTGGACACTTTTTAGTTCTTGTCTTCACTCCCTTTGCCACCATAGTAACCATTAGTTTCACCTGGTTCACATCGTCATGTCACACACCTGTCTCACGTTGTCACATTTTGAGTCACGCACCTGTTTTCACTAATCATGTGACCAGTATTTAAGCCTGTAGTTGCCAGGCAGTCAGCCTGGCGACATCACCTGTCACGACTAGGACTTTGGCGTGGTTTGTTCTCCCATGGTGCAAATGATTTGGACCGGACATGGCGGGGCTCTCCCTTAGAGATAGGGTGAGAAGCTCTGTCATCCGGGGGGGAGCTCAAAGTAAATCCGCTACTCCTCCACATGGAGAGGAGTCAGATGAGGTGGTTCGGGCATCTGGTCAGGATGCCACCCGAACGCCTCCCTAGGGAGTTGTTTAGGGCACGTACGACCGGTAGGACGCCACGGGGAAGACCCAGGACACGTTGGGAAGACTATGTCTCCCGGCTGGCCTGGGAACGCCTCGGGATCCCCCGGGAAGAGCTGGACGAAGTGGCTGGGGAGAGGAAAGTCTGGGCTTCCCTGCTTAGGCTCGACTCGACCTCGGATAAGCGGAAGAAAATGGATGGATGGATGGACAACGTGCCAACTTCACTGGTTTTGGGTTATGTATTAATTGCGTAGGACAGCAACATGGCAGTAAAATCCGGAATATTTTCTCGTGAATATCTTTCCAGTATGCTGAGACACTTGCTATTAAAGGCTCTTTAAAGTCTATTGTGTCACCGTCATGCTGATATTTTCATCAGTGTGGGAGTACTGATGGAGTGGCGAGAGTGTAATCCTCCTCAAGGTGCTCTGATTGGACCAATCACCTTCCTAATGACGTCTCCAACAACACTAAACATTTCTGGTTTTTCAAATTCGACAACAAAATCCCAGTCGGCGCAGGAAAACCACTGTGATACAGCCCCGACCCAATAAGATGTCATACTGTATACCCAGCATGCAATTAGGAGCGGGGGTAACACAATTGCGGAATATTAATGCACACATAATGACAAGGGGAGAGAATGCGCGATAAACATTGAAACTCTTTCAAATACATCAAAGCTGGAACGTAATGAACCCCCCGTGTCTTGAGGGCATGGAGAAATATCACGTTAGGCGTGTGTAGCATTTTGCCCATTTTGGCGTATGCATCCAGATCATATTTCATCCCAGGCATATCTTGCATTTTCTCTGGTCCAGACAATTCCCACGGGGACTTTGTTTGCATGATGGAGGGCGAGCGACGACACAGGTTTACCTCCTCGACAGTGCGGAGCCCCTGCACAGAGAGTAATACCATGTTTGATGTTAGAACAATAAGTCGTCATACGTCCTCAGGATGTATGACAATTAAAAAGGTTCATAGGTTCTCAGAGTAATTACCTTGGACTCGCGGTTGCTTTTTTCGTTGCATTAAACGGACTTTAAATGCATTGCCCTCTCCGTGTTCGTGACCTATATGGTAATTTATGTCCCGAGGAGGTGGTTTAATACGTTTTTGCGGCGTTTTTCACCCGAGCCGGAGAGTGAAAACACTGACATGAGTAAACGCTCGCTCGCCGGGTTTCTGGGTCACTCTGGTTAATGAGGTACAATATTGTCAACGTAGGACCGCAATGGAGCTCTTGAGCAGTGGTGTCGAACGTACGGCCCGCGAACAGGTTTTATCCGGACAGTGAAGTGAGTTTGCTAAGTATAAAAATTTGAGATGCCCGATAATGGCTTTTTTTGCCGATATCCGATATTCCGATATCGTCCAACTCTTTTTTATTTTTTTATTTTTTTTATTTTTTTATTTATAAATTTTTTATTTTTTTGTCGCACGTCCAGGCCCCCCCGCCCACCACCCACCAGGCATCCCATCCGGCAAAAAGCCATAAGGGCCCAGCCCAGCGCCCACAGCCGGCATGCCACGGCATCTCAGCAGGCCCGGTGCCGCAATCAGCAATGCACACCGGGGCAGCGACACATACATATGTACCTACATACATACACACAGACTTCACCATAGATATATACAAACGTACACGCGCACCCATATATACACATATATAATTTAATAGAATGAATAAAATTTATTAAATAGATAATTTAAAAAAAATATAAGAATATATATAAATAAAATTAATAAATAAATAAGGGCGGAGTAAAACACAGGAGGGGGACTCCCGCAGGGCAGTCGGGCAGCACTTGGGGGAACCTCCCCACTGACGGGCTGACACGCTGGTTCCAAAGATTAACGGGCCTACCACACAATCCCCATACATTGGGGGGATGTCTAAATGGGGTGCAAAATGTCTGATTTTGTGGGTGTTATCTGGCGAGCCTCCTCTGGGGACTTCCGGGGGGTTCTGGCGGGGGCCGACCTTGACGGAGGGTTGATGGACCGCGCACATTCCTTCCCTTCTCTCTCTCTCTCTCTCTCTCTCTCTCTCTCTCTATCTCAATCCCAAAAAACCTAACCCTAACCCCATACTTGCCAACCCTCCCGAATTTTCCGGGAGACTCCCGAAATTCAGCGCCTCTCCCGAAAACCTCCCAGGACAAATATTCTCCCGAAAATCTCCCGATTTTCAGCCGGAGCTGGAGGCCACGCCCCCTCCAGCTCCATGCGGACCTGACTGAGGACAGCCTTTTTTCAGATGGGAGGGGTGACAAGAACTAAATCATCCAGACTAGAGATAAATTGTATTATTATGTTTATCTTACCTAAAAATACATATATTTATTAATTTAAAAATAAAATAAAATACATTTTTACTATATTTTGCTAAAAACATCAACATTAATTGTATTTTTATTTTTTCTGACTCCGTATTACATCCAGCCATAGAATTATACATTAAAATAAACATATTTGAAATAATTCATTTTAAATTATCATAATAATTCATTTAAAATGACCATATTTAATTATTAAAATAATTGCTTGTTTATCAACAATTTTAGCATTTTATTCATTACATTTTGAAGCTCTCAGAAGCCAAGTTATGTTATATTCCTTAATATTTATTTATGCAAGTTTGAAGTATCACTTCAACCACCCCGACCACGCCCCCCACCCCCACACCCCCACCTCCCGAAATCGGAGGTCTCAAGGTTTGCAAGTATGCCTAACCCTAACCCCTAACCCTAACCCTAACCCTAACCCCTAAACCTAACCCTAACCCTAACCCAAACCCTAACCCGCGCCCCAGGGGAAGGAGGAAGCCCACGGACACCTGGGGCCAGACGGGCACGAGCCGACCCCCGCCCGACAGCGGCAAGACCCCAACCCCCCGGGCGCAACCCCCCGCCCAACCACCCACGAGAGGGACAACCCCCTACCCAACCCAAGGCGGCCGCTCACAGCCCCACCCGCACCCCAACCCCCGCCCAGGCACCCCCATCCACCCCCGGCCGCCAGACCACTCATGGATCCAGGGAACACACCCCAGGCCCACCCGACCCCGCGGCACACTGCCCCCCGGCACCCAGGACCCCCCACCCACGGAGCAAGACCCCCGGGACAGAGCCCCAGCCCCGGCCCCCATGGGAGTCAGGTCAGGAAATTAATTAGCAATGCCCAAAGAGATCGGAATTCTGTCAGTGGTTGTTTTGATTCAGCAGACATTCTTTCCATAACTACATAGTCTAATAAAATGTTTTTGTAAAGGTTTATACATAAATTATTTTTTGATTTCCAATTCATGAGAATAGTTTTCTTGGCGATGCCTAATGCGTTTATAAGGAGGTATGTTTTGTTTATATCAAGATCAGTTGGGAGATGGGAATAGGAATCTCTAACGCTAATGATAGGTTCTCGCACACTCCATACCAAAAGTTACTCACAACATTCATGAAGTTTGGTTCTTTTATGAATTTATTATGAGTCTACTGAAAATGTGAGCAAATCTGCTGGGTCAAAAGTATACATACAACTAGAGATGTCCGATAATGGCTTTTTTGAGGATATCCGATATTCTGATATCGTCCAACTCTTAATTACCGATTCCGCTACCAACCGATACCGATATATACAGTTGTGCTCATAAGTTTACATATCCTCGGAGAATTTATGATTTCTTGGCCATTCTTCCGAGAATATGAATGATAACACAAAAACCTTTCTTCCACTCATGCTTAACAGTTGTGTGACGCTATTTATTGGCAAATGTTTACTCTTTTTAAATCAAAATGACAAATGAAAGTACCCAAATGACCCCGATCAAAAGTTTACTTACCCCAGTGACTTTGATCTGATAGCATGCACAAAAGTTGACGCAAACGTTTTAATCCAGTGCGCCCTATGGTCCGGAAAATACGGTACAAAGGAAAGCAAGATTGTTTTACAAATATCTCCACCATGCCTTCATAGTTTAATTTTACATTTTAGGAACTTATGAGGATCCCTAAATACACAAAAACAGGCACAAGTAGGTAAGGAAAGTTGGTTTTGCATAAGTCAAGTGGGATAGACTCCAGCTCAAGTGTGACCCTACAGAGGTCAAACGGCATAGAAACTAGACGGGTGTCAGAGAGGTACTATTAAAATAATATGTTTATTTATGTCAGTGTGGTGGTGTAGAACTGCACAGACTCATAATTGGAGCTGTGTCTGAAATATTGGCTCTCCTAAGGTAATAATGGAGTAAGTGGTCATTTCAGTGGTAATAGAGCAAAAGATGTCCAGTAGCAAAAGAGTGAACACTGCAGAAGGTGGATTTAACAAGAACAAAATCAAAAGGACCAAAACTAATTTAAGAAAAATGGTGAGAAAATGACAAGCTGGAACATGAAAAGAATAGAGCTCTAGCCATTTATAGTTATGATTGAATTCAGGTGTGCCTAAGGAAGAGTTGGCCTTAATGCCAATAACAAAATAGTAATAATTAATTAAATAATGAAATACATTAAAAATCGCCATCATTTGGTTGGCATGTCAGCTTTAATCGCTGTCACCATTTTTTTGTATCCTTAATTACTGTTAATAGTAAATTGTAAAATTACAAAACCCAAAACCAGTGAAATTACACGTTTTGTAATTCGCAAATAAAAACAGAATACAATGATTTGCAAATCCTTTTTAACTTATATTCAATTGAATAGACTACAAAGACAAGATATTGAATGTTCAAACTGAGAAACTTTTTTTTTTTTGGCAAATAATCATCAACTTACAATTTAATGGCAGCAACACATTGCAAAAAAGTTGGCACAGGGACATTTTTACCACTGTGTTACATGGCCTTTCCTTTTAACAACACTCAGTAAACATTTGGGAACTGAGGAGACACATTTTTTAAGCTTCTCAGGTGGAATTACTTCCCATTAGAGATGTCCGATAATATCGGCCTGCCGATATTATCGGCCGATAAATGCGTTAAAATGTAATGTAATAAATTTATCGGTATCATATTTTTATTGTCAGTATCGTTTTTTTTATTTTTATTTTTTATTAAATCAACATAAAAAACACGAGATGCACTTACAATTAGTGCACCAACCCAAATAACCTCCCTCCCCCATTCACACTCATTCACACAAAAGGGTTGTTTCTTTCTGTTATTAATATTCTGTTTCCTACATTATATATCAATATATATCAATACAGTCTGCAAGGGATACAGTCCGTAAGCACACATGATTGTGCGTGCTGCTGGTCCACTAATAGTACTAATCGTTAACAGTTAATTTTACTAATTTTCATTAATTACTAGTTTCTATGTAACTGTTTTATATTGTTTTACTTTATTTTTTATTCAATTTATTTATCTTATTTTATTTTATAATTTTTTTTTAAAAGTACCTTATCTTCACCATACCTGGTTGTTCAAATTAGGCATAATAATGTGTTAATTCCACGACTGTATATATCGGTTGATATCGGTATCGGTTGATATCGGTATCGGTAATTAAATCGTTGGATAATATCGGAATATCGGATATCGGCAAAAAGCCATTATCGGACATCCCTTCTTCCAATTCTTGCTTGATGTACAGCTTAAGTTGTTCAACAGTCCGGGGGTCTCCGTTGTGGTATTTTAGGCTTCATAATGCGCCGCACATTTTCAATGGGAGACAGGTCTGGACTACAGGCAGGCCAGTCTAGTACCCGCACTCTTTTACTATGAAGCCACGTTGATGTAACACGTGGCTTGGCATTGTCTTGCTGAAATAAGCAGGGGCGTCCATGATAACGTTGCTTGGATGGCAACATTTGTTGCTCCAAAACCCGTATCTACCTTTCAGAATTAATGGTGCTTTCACAGATGTGTAAGTTATCCATGTCTTGGGCACTAATACACCCCCATACCATCACAGATGCTGGCTTTTCAACTTTGCGCCTTTAACAATCCGGATGGTTCTTTTCCTCTTTGGTCCAGAGGACACGACGTCCACAGTTTCCAAAAACAATTTGAAATGTGGACTCGTCAGAACACAGCACACTTTTACACTTTGTATCAGTCCATCTTAGATGAGCTCGGGCCCAACGAGACCGGCAGCGTTTCTGGGTGTTGTTGATAAATGGCTTTTGCTTTGCATAGTAGAGTTTTAAATTGCACTTACAAATGTAACGACAAACTGTAGTTACTGACAGTGGTTTTCTGAAGTGTTCCTGAACCTATATTGTGATATCCTTTACACACTGATGTCGGTTTCTTATGCAGTACCGCCTGACGGATCCAAGGTCCGTAATATCATTGCGTACGTGCAGTGATTTCTCCAGATTGTTTGAACCTTTTGATGATTCTACGGACGGTAGATGGTGAAATCCCTAAATTCCTTGCAATAGCTCGTTGAGAAATGTTGTTCTTAAACTGCTCGACACACCATTTGTTCACAAAGTGGTGACTCTCGACCCATCCTTGTTTGTGAATGACTGAGCATTTTATGGAAGCTGCTTTTATACCCAATCATGGCACCCACCTGTTCCCAATTAGCCTGTTCACCTGTGGGATGTTCCAAATAAGTGTTTGATGAGCATTCCTCTTTATTGCCACTTGTGCCAGCTTTTTTTGAAACATGTTGCAGGCATACATTTCCAAATGAGCTAATATTTGCAAAAAACAACAGTTTTCCCAGTTCGAACGTTAAGTATCTTGTCTTTGCAGTCTATTCAACTGAATATAGATTGAAAAGGATTTGCAAATCATTGTATTATGTTAGTATTTACGGTTTACACAACATGCCAACTTCATCGGTTTTAGGGTTTGTAGATTACTTAAGAGGTAACCTGTCCAATTTGTAGAGTAAAGGCATATATTTTCAGAAAACGCTCATTGCAAACGTCTTATTTTAGACCAGGATCATGAGCTCCTACATCGGTACAATTCATCTGGCGGCTCAGGAATGTCACCATAGCGGCCCCAGAGTTGAGTTTAAAACTTGAGAGACAAACATTTTAGAGTGCTCCTGTCGTATAGAGGAACTTGGACCACTGTAAACACATTGGAAATTCCATGCATTGATAGCAGAAGCTTCAATTTTAAATAAAAGGGCTACTTTCTCCAGAAATGTGTGACTGATAACAGAAATAGACCAAAAAGAAATGCAGAAGATACTGTACAAAATAAGAATAATAATTAACTTCTAAAGGCTTAGTGGCCACATGCGTGGACGGCACCTTTTAGCTCTTATTTCCAAAATTGTGTACACTACTGAATCGGGGTCTTATGGCCACTTATGTGGACACTTATACTGCTATCTGGTGGTGTCAGAAGAGTATAACATACAATGGAATTTAGAGAAAAAAAAGTGTAGAAAAAGAATTAGCATGTCGCTAAACATGAAGTACACGTTTGTGTACTTATGGACTAAGTCATATCAAAAGATGATTCTTAGTTTGTATTCTAATTAGGGTCCAATAAGCCCAAATAGCAAAGAGAAAGCATATAAAAAAACCCAGCTTGCGCCTTAAGAGGTTTGGCCCCCGGTCCTTAGCTTTCTGGAAATGTGGTCCCTTGAGTAATTTAGTGGAATAGCCTTACCCTACAAGCACCGGCCGGCATAGTTCAGGTAAATTGCAGGACACGTAAGAGATAATGCAAAGAGACAGGCAAATTATATTATGGGGAGTAAAGGAAACCCTAATTTATCTTGGAATTTGCCGCAAAGTAGGAATTACTCATTATAAATCTACAAAATTACAAAATGTACGTATTTTTTAAACATTTTGAGAGCCAGACATTCTCATCAACATATTGGACAACCACAGCTTTGTATTCAGAAGAACCAAACACAATTTATAATAAATTAGACAATCTTTTGAGTTCTGTTTAAGTGAAGACTGACTCTCTTTGTGTCTGGAGTCTTGATCATGTAAATAAATGACATTGCAGTAGGAAACATGGCAACGGAAGATGGAGATGTTGTTTTTCATTCCACTTAGTCAGTAAATTGAACAACCGCTATCAAATGAGGCCAGATGGCTCTTGTCAGTAAGAATTCTCTATTTATTAAGCATAAAACGCCACATATGCTACCTGTCTACCAGAATAGTAGAACATTTGTGAACAAGATTCCATGCTGGCATTTATATTGCCCAATACTAACCGACATACAACTCTGTTGGATCTTTACAAAATGTGAAAACAACAAAAAACGCCAAAGTATGCCACTGTAGATAGAGAAAATAAATAAATAAAAAAGGTAAAATAAAAATAAAAATATATATATATTTACATATATATATGTATATACGTATATATGTATATATGTATATACGTATATGCATATATATGTATTGTGGGAGTAAAAGTCACCGCCGCTGTCCGTGGTGCTGAGGACGAGCGCCATCGGGCAGGGGCGGGGCATGTGCTGACGGCGAGACACAGCTGGCAGGTGATTAGATTTCACAGGTGGAACGTGTTGATCTAATCATCTGTTGTCTTTAACAGTGAGCGGCCGGGTGCAGGAGAAAGAAGAAGGTTTGGGAGGAACTGGAAAGTCCTGGAAGAAAACATAATATTTGATGGTTGTGTTGAAAAACATTAAACCTGTTGTCAAATCTGTACGCTTGTGTACTTTGACGTGCATATCTGTGGAGCCGCAAGACAGCGACTTCCACATGTATATATATATATATATATATATATATATATATATATATATATATATATATATACCGTATTTTTCGGACTATAAGTCGCAGATTGTTTGGTAAACGTATAGCATGTTCTATATGTTATAGTTATTTGAATGACTCTTACCATAATATGTTACGTTAACATACCAGGCACGTTCTCAGTAGGTTATTTATGCCTCATATAACGTATACTTATTCATTCTGTTGTTCACTATTCTTCATTTATTTTAAATTGCCTTTCAAATGTCTATTCCTGGTGTTGGGTTTTATCAAATAAATTTCCCCAAAAAATGCGACTTATACTCCAGTGCGACTTATATATGTTTTTTTCCCTTCTTTATTATGCATTTTCGGCTGGTGCGACTTATACTCCGGTGCGACTTATACTCCGAAAAATACGGTATATATATATATATATATATATATATATATATATATATATATATATATATATATATATATATATATATATATATATATACATATATATATAAATATATATATATATATATATATATATATATATATATATATATATATATATATATATATATACATATAAATATATATATATATATATATATATATACATATATATATATATATATATATATATATATATATATATATATATATATATATATATATATTAGGGTTGTACGATATACCAGTATTAATATAGAACCGCGATACTAATGAATCATTTTCGGTACTACACTGCCTCTGAAACGTACCGGTCCCGCAGTAGTCGTCACGTCGAGTCATTGCTGGTTTACGAGCATTTTCGGCGGCACACAAACACAGAGTACTTACAAGCAGACACAGTGTGTAGACAGAATAGGGAGAATGGACACATTTTGTCTTAAAGGGGAACATTATCACAATTTCAGAAGGGTTAAAACCATTAAAAATCAGTTCCCAGTGGCTTATTTTATTTTTCGAAGTTTTTTTCAAAATTTTACCCATCACGCAATATCCCTAAAAAAAGCTTCAAAGTGCCTGATTTTAACCATCGTTATAAACACCCGTCCATTTTCCTGTGACGTCACACAGTGATGCCAATACAAACAAACATGGCGGATAGAACAGCAAGGTATAGCGACATTAGCTCGGATTCAGACTCGGATTTCAGCGGCTTAAGCGATTCAACAGATTACGCATGTATTGAAACGGATGGTTGTAGTGTGGAGGCAGGTAGCGAAAACAAAATTGAAGAAGAAACTGAAGCTATTGAGCCATATCGGTTTGAACCGTATGCAAGCGAAACCGACGAAAACGACACGACAGCCAGCGACACGGGAGAAAGCGAGGACGAATTCGGCGATCGCCTTCTAACCAACGATCGGTATGTGTTTGTTTGGCATTAAAGGAAACTAACAACTATGAACTAGGTTTACAGCATATGAAATACATTTGGCAACAACATGCACTTTGAGAGTGCAGACAGCCCATTTCAGGCGCGCTAAGAACATATATTTTTCCACGATTTCAGCACTCAGGTTAACCATACCTAAATAGAAACAAAATACTGCATTACACAAGACTACCCGAATGTACGCGAATGATTGAAAAACATAAATGTTTTTAAGCTAAATTATTGGTAAACACAGTTTATGTATAATCATTTACGTAAAACCGCGAGTAATGAATAAAGTTTTCATCAATTAATATATTCTGTAGACATACCCTCATCCGCTCTCTTTTCCTGAAAGCTGATCCGTCCAGTTTTGGAGTTGATGTCAGCATCTGCTTTGAGTGTCGCAGGATATCCACACATTCTTGCCATCTCTGTCGTAGCATAGCTTTCGTCGGTAAAGTGTGCGGAACAAACGACTGACCATTTCGTCGGCTTTCCCCACACCCTCGTATTTTGAACAAATTTTGTCCAATTTCTTGCCACTTTCGCATCTTTGGGCCACTGGTGCAACTTGAATCCGTCCCTGTTCGTGTTGTTACACCTTCCGACAACACACCGACGAAAGTGAGAAAATGACGGATTGCTTCCCGATGTGACGTCACGTTGTGACGTCATCGCTCCGAGAGCGAATAATAGAAAGGCGTTAAATTCGCCAAAATTCACCCATTTAGAGTTCGGAAATCGGTAAAAAAAATATTTGGTCTTTTTTCTGCAACATCAAGGTATATATTGACGCTTACATAGGTCTGGTGATAATGTTACCCTTTAAAAACTGACGATACAGTTGAAGTTATAACACTTAAACGCCCTCAGGAAGAGGTGCTTTATGACATGGCTAGCTAGCGTCCATCCACCGTCGGCAGTGTTTTAGCTACTTCTAAATCACTAATCCTGGTCTCCATGGCGACAAATAAAGTACGTTTCTTACAAGTATCATCCCTGCAGGACGAGGAATAGCTAAACATGCTTCACTACACACCGTAGCTCACCGGCGTCAAAATGTAAACAAACGAAACAAACGCCATGGGTGGATCTACACCTAACATCCACTGTAATGATATCAAGTACCGGCACGTATCTAGTTGATACTACTTTAGTTTTTTTTAAATTCATATTAGGTTTATAAACTCAGCCAAATTGCTTATTGGACCTGTGCCATCTCGCGGGCCAAAATGTAAGTCTCCGGAGGGCCATGGTTTGGACACCCCTGGTCTAGCTCTTAGCTGGTGGTAGCAAGTTAGACACCAGATTAAGTGCGGATCTTAGGAGTTTCCCTGCGGCAATCGCTACGACATATAATGGTTGGAACCGTCTCGTAACCCATGTTTTTCCTTGAAACTTAAGAAATAAATGCCAAGAGATGGCCTGTCTCTAAAGATTTGTTAAGGTGGGTTACTCCTAAAATGAAGTGATCGTTACCTCACCTAGCCGGGCGGTATGTCCTTCAAGCTCCGGTCTTGATAAGTTTGAGGGTTTTTCGCAGCTGTTCTCAGTTTTGCAAACTTCTAAACAAAGTTGTCAGATGTTGTTCCTGGTATCTGCCGGTGCCATCCATCCAGTTTGGGGATTACTGCCCCCAGTGTTCCCGATCACTACCAGCTTCACTTCTACCTTCACAACCCACATGTTCTCTTGCTCTTCCTTCAGCCTTTGGTATTTCTCTGGCTTTTCGTGTTACCTTTTATTGATTGTTATTGGTTGTTGATGTTTATTTTGTCATTTTGGATCTGGAAGTTCCACAGGATTTGGTCGTTGTCGATCACCTTCAGTGGTATCTGCCATTTTGACTATGGGACCTCAGTCCATATTCCATGTATCAGTACACTATGCCTGCTACCTGGCTATAGAACTCCATGTATGCCTTGCCTATCAGCATCTTACACCCTGCTCTTTTCTTTTTTCACATCCTGCACCTGGGGTCCTGTTCTACATGGTAGACCCCAGTCTCAATTGATTAAGTCAATCAATTACAATCACAATTTATTGTAAAGCCCTTAATTACGAGTGCCTCAAAGGGTTTCACAGACCACAACGACATCCCCTGATTTGCAACCACATCCATTTCTTATTTATAGTTTTAGGACCTGTTCTTGTGCAACTATGATTAGTGGCTCTGTGCTCTTTTAGTCTTCACTTTTTCAATTTGTCAGTGGTCAATCAATCAATCAAAGTTTATTTACATAGCCCTAAATCGCAAGTGTCTCAAAGGGCTGCACATGGTATACCGACATCCTCGGCTGAGATCCCACGTCAGGACAAGAAAAAACTCAACCCAATGGGATACAATGAGAAACCTTGGAGGGGTCCGCAGATGTGGGGACCCCCCGCTAGGCGACCAGTGCAATGGATCTAGATCATAGTGTGAGAGTCCAGTCCATAGTGGGGCCAGCCGGAGATCGTCTTGGGTGGAGACAAGTCAGCAGCGCTGATACGTCCCCAACTGATGCACAGATGAGTGGTCCATCCCGGGTCCCGACTTTGAACAGCTAGTGGTACATGCCATGCAGGGGCCCTTCTTTCTATGACAGTGTATCTGGCTCCTCTTCCTGTTCTGTTGCCTGAGACCGCCCTTAGCTTAGCCCTTTTTGATGGATTCTTGGAGGCCTGTTATTTCTTCCTGGATAGTGCCTGTGTCACTCACTAGTTCTTAGGTCCCTTCTTTTCACTTTGTGTTTAGCCTCGAAGGACAGGACTTGGAACCATCCATACTGTGAGGAGGCGTGGCCGGCAGACCTGCAGTGAGGCGGGGCGTGCCGGGACCAGCTCCGAGATGGATGTCAGGTGCGTGGATCGCCCACCTGGGCACAATTCTATAATCACCTGGCAGTGTGTAAAAGGGTAGCAGCCGAGAACGACGGGACAGAAGGAGTTGGAGAGCCAGTAGATGCAGAGCGAGACGCAGAAGACAACGTTGGCGGCTGAAAAGCAACCGGCAGAGCGAGCAGTTGGAGGAGGAGCTGAAAAGCGACCCGACCGGCACAGAGATGTATTGAAAAATAAACACAGTGACGAAACTGCTCGCCGTCATGTCAGTCCCTGGTGGTCCATGGAACCCGGAGGGAGGAAGACCTCCACACATACTTTGTAAGGAGCTTTCTTGATATGATATCAGTACCTTGCATCTCTTTCAGTGTCCAGGATATTGTGCCAGCGGGGTATGTGGTTCATGGTAGGGCATTGGTGTTAACGGCCTGGACAGCAAAAAAAAAACATACTACAAAAATAAATAAAGGGCGGTCGATTGGTACAATATTAGTCTCAATGGCCAGTCCCACCCTGATTGTGCATACAGCTGGTGTCTTAGTCTAAACAGGATACTGTAAAAACCAATGGTAAAAGTGACAAAAAAACATGTAAAATTGTAACTTATAATAAAAATGCATTTTCTATTTTAGATGTTGAAGACAACTCAAGACTGAAATTACATCCTTATGAGGAATTCAAAAATGTCCATATTGAAAGAAACTAGGGATGTCCGATAATATCGGACTGCCGATATTATCGGCCGATAAATGCTTTAAAAAGTAATAACGGAAATTATCGGTATCGGTATCAATAAGTAAAATGTATGACTTTTTAAAACGCCGCTGTGTACACGGACGTAGGTAGAAGTACAGAGCGCCAATAAACCTTGAAGGCACTGCCTTTGCGTGCCGGCCCAGTCACATAATATCTACGGCTTTTGACACACTCACATACTTGATCAACAGCCATACAGGTCACACTAAGGGTGGCATTATAAACAACTTTAACACTGTTACAAAAATGCGCCACACTGTGAACCCACACCAAACAAGAATGACAAACACATTTCGGGAGAACATCCGCACCGTAACACAACATAAACACAACAGAGCAAATACCCAGAACACCTTGCAGCACTAACTCTTCATATGGCAGTGCCATGTTGGCATTTTTTTCCATAACTTGAGTTGAAGTTGTTCTCTTATTTTGGAAAACCTTGTTACGTTGTTTAATGCAGCCAGCCGGGCATTACAACAAAATTAGGCATAATAATGTGTTAATTCCACGACTGTATGTATCGGTATCGGTTCATATCGGTATCGGTAATTAAGAGTTGGACAATATCGGATATCGGCAAAAAAGCCATTATCGGACATCTCTAAAAAAATATATATTTATTTACCTTTGTAATAGAAGGAGTCCACACAAAAACATCAATGAATGCTTGAAACAATTCAACAAACGTTCTCTAACTAGTTTTCGACACTTGGTTAAATACAGAAAAGTATTATAATGTGGGAATGGTTGGATATGAGATACTGTACATACTGTACGACTAGTAGGAAATGGAGACAAAAAGGAAGCGTATAAGAATTGGGTGAGTGGTGTATACCGGGGGGTCGGCAACCCGCGGCTCTTTAGTGCCGCCCTGGAGCATTTTTAAAAAAGGATTGAAAATACAAAAAGATGGGGGGGGGGATAATTTTTTGTTTTAGTATGTTTTTTGTTTGAGAACAAACATGACACAAAGCCCAATGTTTAATATGTTTGTGGGTATGCGTCTTTGATGAGAGTATTTGGTGAACATCGTTTTGTCCTACTAATTACGGCGGTTCTTGAACTCACCATAGTGTGGACTGTGACGCAGCGGTTTGTTTACATGTAAAATCTTCCACTCCTTGTTTGTCTCATTTTGTCCACCAAACATTTTATACTGTGAATGCACAACAGTGCGCTTTGTTGATGTCATTGACTTGTTGGAGTGCTAATCAGGCACATTTGGTCAGTGCACGACTGCGAGCTAATCCATGCTAACATGCTATTTAGGCTAGCTGTATGTACATATTGCATCATTGTGCCTCATTTGTAGGTATACTTGAGCTCATTTAATTTCCTTTACTTATGTCTTCTTTGCGTATAATTTATATTTGCATGTCTCATGATTATGTCTCATTATCGGTAAGTAATATTGGCTGCATTTCTGACAGTTGTTTGTGTGACATGTTCTTCCAGACCACAGCAAACATTACCTCGCTTGCTAAAGAGTGTAATAAATCTATTAAAAGAAGACAGCTTTAACTTGGACACACACATCTATACCTTTGGTCATTAAAAGACAGTAATTTCCAGGAGTTAACTCACCTTCTGAGTAGCCTCTGATTTACTAATGGTTTCTAACAGTGACGTGCAGTCACTAGAGGCAGGTGAGGCGGGGGCCTCACCTGCCATCATGGAAAGAAAAAAAATGTAAAAAAAAAAAAAAAAAATGTAATTGTTATATGTATCCAGTGATTATACTATAAAGTTATTTTCCATTTAACTTTACCAGTTTTAGATTATTTTTATTCAAAATCGCTGAATTTTCACATTTGCCGTTCAAATACTGAGAAGAGACGGTGCGGTGAACAGCAGCCAGTTGAGGCACGTCACTCAGTTGTGCCTCAACATGGATTGCGGACTCGGCTAACTGCTGGCCTGCTGTGCAGTGAGACCGTATTGCTATATGAATTATATTATACATTTCCATAGTGTAGTTAGCTGAGGTATATAATGTACAGTGTATTTTGTCAACAACTGTATGTGTGTATCGTATTTCTTGTGCTGAGCGATCATAAAACGGCTGCAAAAGAAGCACTGGCTGAGGCTCGCAGTAATCCCACCTCCTGCACCCCCGCCGTAGAATGCAACCCCTGACGGGAGTGTTATATCAACTAAAGCCCACACTTCAACTTTCCACGTGCAAGATTGAATCTATTTAAAAAAGTTATTTCATAAGAAGCCAAAAAGTGCAAAAACAATAATATTGGTGTTGGAGGAGTTGTGAATGACTGCAGGGCCACAACATTAGGTACACCTGCAGACTGCAGGTGTACCTAATTCACAACTCCTCCAACACGAACATTATTGTTTTTGCACTTTTTGGCTTCTTATTAAATAACTTTTGTAACCTATTTTTATGGGCTTTCCTCTTTGTGATGTTAAGTTCCTGTTATGCGCTGTTATACAGTATATGCCTTGAGCTCTTATTTTGAAGGCGCTAAGAGCGGAAGTGATGACACGTTGGAGTGGAGCGGAGGTTTTTGAAAGAAGGTAAATAAAGTGGTTCTTGTGTAAACTGAAGCCTCCGTGTTTGTTATTTTGTAGTTTCATACAGTGTAGGCGACATTTATAAACCCTCGGTTACACTTTTTTAAATAGATTCAATCTTGCACGTGGAAAGTTTAAGTGAGGGCTTTAGTTGCGGCGCATGGACTTCATTTATAAGTAAAGGTAAGACCATAATAACGTTTTTTTTAATTAAATGTGCTTTTTTGTGTGCTACAGTTTGTATGTGTAAAATTACAGTTAAGTTAAAGTACCAATGATTGTCATACACACACTAGGTGTAATGAAATTTGTCGTCTGCATTTGACCCATCCCCTTGATCACCCCCTGGGAGGTGAGGGGAGCAGTGGGCAGCAGCGGTGCCGCACTCGGGAATCATTTTTGGTGATTTAACCCCCAATTCCAACCCTTGATGCTGAGTGCCAAGCAGGGAAGAATGCTGGTATGAGCTTTTAAACATAACCCGTTAACTGCTGCCAATCAAATGGTGAATAAGATACTCTTTAGGGTTCATATGTTTGTAAATCTGACTGTGATGAAGTCAGTGCCTCACCAGCCAGCAACCTCACCGCACATCACTGGTTTCTAATGTTGTAAAAATGTGTAGAATAAATATCCAATTTCAACATTTATGTCAACAAAGATTTGCTTCAGCCCGCGACAGATAGTAATTTTGATAGTAGGCTATTATACATAATTTAGACACTTACGTCATGTGTTGCTTTCATTAAAAGACTTATATACAGCTTTTCATTTTTTGCGGCTCCAGACAGGATAGTTTTTTGTATTTTTGGTCCAATATGGCTCTTTAAATGTTTTGGGTTGAAAGAGCTGGTGTATACTGAGCACAGGGAGTGAGCAAAATAAATACTGTATATGTTTTTTTGGTGATTGTTTTGATGTGAAGGACATGTGGCATTAAATAACCTTTGCTTCTTCCTACTCCTTTTCGTACATGTTGAAGTGTATAACTGTTAATTTGAGTCTGCTCTCCAATGTAACCTGGTGTGCATGTGCGGAATAAAATGAATTAAAACTTAACTGAAATTACATAGTTAAATAAATCCAATGACTCTCGCATTAAATTGTACTTATAGACTCTATGCATGTGTCAGTTTTCACACCAAATGGGAATTAGAAAGACAAAATTGTTCATATGGATCAATCAACAATATTTATTTCATCATTAAATAATTAGATACACACATTATTTACATATTAGCTATCCATCTATCCATGCATTTTTCACCGGTTCTCCCTTTCAAGGTAGCTAAATGAACACATTTATTGGATTGTTTTTTATTCCTGATCCCTATTACCTACTTTAATTAGGATAGTTGCTCAAGGTGCTGTTTACAACTTCTTCTCGGTGACATTTTTTTAAAGACAAAAAAAACAACACCACTGGCTATCTTATGTTACCATTAGTGTTTGAAAATTGTCTATATTTTTCACAAGTACAACGTTTATGTACAACACCCAAAACCAGTGAAGTTGGCATGTTGTGTAAATCTGAATAAAAACAGAATGGAATAATTTGCAAATCCTTTTCAACTTATATTCTATTGAATAGACTGCGAAGACAAGATATTTAATGTTCAAACTGAGAAACTTATATTTATTTTTGCAAATAATCATTAACTTCGAATTTAATGGCAGCAACACATTGCAAAAAAGTTGGCCCAGAGGCATTTTTACCACTGTGTTACATGGCCTTTCCTTTTAACAACACTCAGTAAACGTTTGGGAACTGAGGAGACACATTTTTGAAGCTTTTCAGGTGGAATTCTTTCCCATTCTTGCTTGATGTACAGCTTAAGTTGTTCAACAGTCCACAAATTTTCAATGGGATACAGGTCTGGACTACAGGCAGGCCAGTCTAGTACCTGCACTCTTTTACTACGAAGCCACGCTGTTGTAATAACACGTGCAGAATGTGGCTTGGCATTGTCTTGCTGAAATAAGCAGGGGCGTCCAAGAAAAAGACGTTGCTTGGATGGCAACATATGTTGCTCCAAAACCTGTACCGTATTTTCCGCACTATAAGGCGCACCGGATTATTAGCCGCACCTTCAATGAATGGCATATTTCATAACTTTGTCCACCAATAAGCCGCCCCGGACTATAAGCCGCGCCTACGCTGCGCTAAAGGGAATGTCAAAAAAACAGTCAGATAGGTCAGTCAAACTTTAATAATATATTAAAAACCAGCGTTCTAACAACTCTGTTCACTCCCAAAATGTACGCAAATGTGCAATCACAAACATAGTAAAATTCAAAATAGTGCAGAGCAATAGCAACATAATGTTGCTCGAACGTTAATGTCACAACACACAAAATAAACATAGCGCTCACTTTCTGAAGTTATTCTTCATTCGTAAATCCTTCGTCTTCGGTGTCCGAAGTGAAAAGTTGGGCAAATTTACGATCCACTGGCAGATGTTGGCGTCGTCTGGCGCTGCCTCCTCGTCTTAGTGAAGGTGTGTTCGCCTTCTGTCATCCATTGTTCCCACGCAGTTAGCAGTCTAGCTTCGAATGCCCTGTTGACACCAATATCTAGCGGCTGGAGGTCTTTTGTCAATCCACCCGGAATGACGGCGAGTATTGAATTAAGCGCGTAAGCGTGTCTCTCAATGTGCTGTTATGAGCTAGCAAATATAACAACTACACTACCCAGCATGCAACGATAGTTACGAGCATGCGCGGTAGCCCTGAGAAGCGTTGTTGTATGCTGGCAGTTAGAATGTGGTTATGAGCACGCTGTGAGTAAACGTTGAGAACTCAGTTAACACGCCTCGTCTGCATTATTTATAATTAGACAGACAACACACTTAATAGGAGCCATTTTGGGGTCTTTACATAAACACACAAATGGAAATGAAACGTCACATATCCCAGCATGCACCGCGCGCTTCTTCTACGGGGAAAAAAGATGGCGGCTGTTTACCGTAGTTGCGAGACCTAAACTTTATGAAAATGAATCTTAATATTTATCCATATATAAAGCGCACCGGGTTATAAGGCGCACTGTCAGCTTTTGAGAAAATTTGTGGTTTTTAGGTGCGCCTTATAGTGCGGAAAATACGGTATGTACCTTTCAGCATTAATGGTGCCTTCACAGATGTGTAAGTTACCCATGCCTTGGGCACTAATGCACCCCCATAACAACAAATTGTGGACACGAAGTCCACAATTTCCAAAAACAATTTGACATGTGGACTCGTCAGACCACAGAACACTTTTCCACTTTGCATCAGTCCATCTTACATGAGCTCGGGCCCAGCGAAGCCGGCGGTGTTTCTGGGTGTTGTTGATAAATGGCTTTGGTTTTGCATAGTAGAGTTTTAACTTGCACTTACAGATGTCGCGACCAACTGTAGTTACTGACAGTGGTTTTCTGAAGTGTTCCTCAGCCCATGTGGTGATATCCTTTACACACTGATGTCACTTTTTGATGCGGTACCGCCTGAGGGATCGAAGGTCTGTAATATCATCGCTTACGTGCAGTGATTTCTCCAGATTCTCTGAACCTTTTGATGATATTACGGACCGTAGATGGTGAAATCCCTAAATGCCTTCCAATTTCTTGTTGAGAAATGTTGTTCTTAAACTGTTGGACAATTTGCTCACGCATTTGTCGACAAAGTGGTGACCTTCGCCCCATCCTTGTTTGTGAATGACTGAGCATTTCATGGAAGCTGCTTTTGTACCCAATCATGGCACCCACCTGTTCCCAATTAGCCTGTTCACCTGTGAGATGTTCAAATAAGTCCAAGAGAAGCAACAAACCATTTGCAGTCATGTTATTGTTATGATAGAATATACAATCAATGAAAACTAACGCTGCCAAACCAAATTTATTTTATTAGCTTACAACACCCAAAGCTATTGTGTTACGTCATTAATCACTTGGCCCGGCCACAGGTGTATACAATCAATCACTTAGGCATGGAGACTGTTTCTACAAACATTTGTGAAAGAATGGGCCGCTCTCAGTGATTTCCAGCATGGAACTGTCATAGGATGCCACCTGTGCAACAAATCCAGTCGTGAAATTTCCTCGAACCTAAATATTCCAAAGTCAACTGTGGGCTTTATTATAAGAAAATGGAAGAGTTTGGGAACAACAGCAACTCAGTCACCAAGTGGTAGGCCACGTAAACTGACAAGAGAGGGGTCAGCGGATGCTGAAGCGCATGGTGCAAAGATTTTCTGCACAGCCAGTTGCGACAGAGCTCCAAACTTCATGTGACCTTCCATTTAGCCCACGTACAGTACGCAGAGAGATTCATGGAATGGCCTCTTCCTCTTCCAACATGACTGTGCACCAGTGCACAAAGCAAGGTCCATAAAGACATGGATGACAGAGTTTGGTTTGGATCATACTTGCCAACCCTCCCGAATTTTCCGGGAGACTCCCGAAATTCAGCGCCTCTCCCGAAAAACTCCCGGGACAAATATTCTCCCGAAAATCTCCCGATTTTCAGCCGGAGCTGGAAGCCACGCCCCCTCCAGCTCGGACCTGAGTGAGGACAGCCTTTTTTCATGACGGGAGGACAACAGTGTGACAAGAACTAAATCATCCAGACTAGAGATAAATTGTATTATTATGTTTATTTTACCTAAAAATAAATATATTTATTAATTAAAAAAAAAATAAAAAAAAAATACATTTTTACTATATTTTGCTAAAAACATCAAAATGAATTGTATTTTTATTTGTATTTTTTCGTGACTCCTTATTACATCCAGCCATATAATTATACATTAAAATAAACATATTTGAAATAATTGATTTTAAATGATCATAATAATTCATTTAAAATGACCATATTTAATTATTAAAATAATTGCTTGTTTATGAACAACTTTAGCATTTTATTCATTACATTTTGAAACTCTCAGAAGCCAAGTTATGTTATACTCCTTAATATTTATTTATGCAAGTTTGAAGTATCAATTATCTAAACACAGTTTTGTTTGCATATTTTCAGGATGTAGATATATATTGTCAAGACTTGGTGCTGGGAGTTAGCTTTTCCGGGATGCAACGGAAGTTGGCTCGGGCGAGACGGGAATGTGAGTACATTTTTTTATTGAAACACTAGAACTACAAAAAAAGGATCAAACAAAAGGCGCGCACAGTGGCGGAGAATAAACTATGAAACCAAAATACTATAGCAAAAAAGTACAAATGAAAAGCAAGCACAGTGGCGGAGAACAAACTATGAAAAAACAAAAAGACTATAAACATGGAACAAAAACTTACTTTGACAAGGGACATGAAGCAGGATCTTAGAGGACGAAGAGTGTACAGAAGCATAAATGTGGACGTCGTCAGAACGACAAACTGAAAAGAATGAACTTAAATACTATGGACATGATTAGTGAAAGCAGGTGCGTGACTCAAAACGTGAAACAGGTGCGTGACGTGACAGGTGAAAACTAATGGTTGCTATGGTGACAAAACAAAAGTGCACAAAAAGTCCAAAACCCAAAACGAACATGACCAAAACAAAAACATGATCACACAGACATGACATATATATATATATATATATATATATATATATATATATATATATATGTATATATATATATATATATATATATATATACATATACATATACATATATATATATAATGGGTGAATGTGGAAATACTGTCAAAGTGCTTTGAGTACCTTGAAGGTAGAAAAGCGCTATACAAGTATAACCCATTTATCATTTATTTATTTATATATATATATATATATATATATATATATATATATATATATATATATATATATATATATATATATATATATATATATATATATATATATATATATATATATAATGTGTGTATGAAATACTTGACTTGGTGAATTCTAGCTGTCAATATACTCCTCCCCTCTTAACCACGCCCCCAACCACGCCCCGCCCCACCCCCGACCACGCCCCCACCCCCCACCTCCCGAAATCGGAGGTCTCAAGGTTGGCAAGTATGGTTTGGATGAACTTGACTGGCCTGCACAGAGTCCTGACCTGAACCGGATATAACACCTTTTGGGATGAATTAGAACGGAGACTGAGAGCCAGGCCTTCTCGACCAACATCAGTGTGTGACCTCACCAATGCGCTTTTGGAAGAATGGTGGAAAATTCCTATAAACACACTTCGCAACCTTGTGGACAGCCTTCCCAGAAGAGTTGAAGCTGTAATAACTGCAAAAGGTGGACCCACATCATATTGAACCCTATGGGTTAGGAATGGGATGGCATTTCAAGTTTATATGTGAGTCAAGGCAGGTGGCCAAATACTTTTGGCAATTTAAAACACATTGGAAAGGTAGCCCCCTCTAGGCATCCCGTGTAAATGTTGTCATCTGCCCCTTTAAAGTCAAGTGTTATAAAACTAAATTGAATAAGATATTGGACATAATGAACGCAATTGAAAACTGTGCTATAAAATCCATCTAAAGGGGCGAATTATCACTCCAAAAAAGACATGTGTCATCTGCAGTATGAGGAGATGAACCTTTCTTCATTGACAGACACTCATTTGATTCTCTCTACTCTTCCTTTTTTCCCTGATACATCTTTTCACAAGGACCTAACAGATCCAGCTTCGATAAGCCACGGCTGGTAGAGATTGTCTCCCGACACGTGCCCACATCTTGTCAGTACGGCCTCGATAGTGACTTTATCTAAATTGCATTGGAGAATGGCTGCTCCGCTGAAGCCTTGAAAGCACACGGTTAGAAAATACACCCTTCCACTTGCAGTGCATTTAACAGTAAATCGGTAAATCTTTTTTTTTAACCAATCCCAGAGCTGCATTTAACCAAGATTGTAGATATCTTGACAAATCGCTCAGCTGGATTCTTTCAAGATTTGCGGACCATCCCTCATCCGGCTATCAGATTAGAGAGAGAAATAAGTTCGAGCTTGTTTTATTTGCACGTTGAAAAATGTTAAGTTTTACAATGGACATATATAAATTGGAGAAGATAACTGCCTTTATTAATTATAAATTGGAGAAATTTACTTCATACTGGGACAATTGGGTCAACTATGTCACGCTCCATAAACCTGACTTTAATTTTTCGAATTAGTGATTGTATTGCCAAAAAGAAAGGGAAAGAAAAAGGATAAAAAAAAAATTAAAAAAAAGGGGATAACTCCCTACAAGTGTATATGTAGGTATGTATATGTATGTATTTATATATTAATGTATGTGTGGGTATATATGTATGTATGTATATATATATATATATATATATATATATATATATATATATATATATATATATATATATATATGTATATTAGAGATGCGCGGATAGGCAATTATTTCATCCGCAACCGCATCAGAAAGTCGTCAACCATCCGCCATCCACCCGATATAACATTTGATCAGAACCGCACCCGCCCGCACCCGCCCGTTGTTATATATCTAATATAGATGATGCAAGGCATTAGTGAGGTTATAAAGCTTTTGCCTGTTAAAGAAAGGAGATTGATCCAATGCAGCACAGACATTCGCGTGCCACGCTGTCACGACCCAGACGCACACCAGTGCGCAATCATATGGGAGCCGCGCTGAGCGCACCTCCAAGCGCATCTCGCTGCCGGCGACGGCCGGGTATGGTCCCGACGCTCCAGCGCCATCCATTTTCAGGGCTAGTTGATTCGGCAGGTGGGTTGTTACACACTCCTTAGCGGGTTCCAACTTCCTGCTGTCTATATCAACCAGGGTTAGCCCCACCCCTTTCGTGAGCGCACTGCGCGCGGAGTGACCCCTGTTACGCGCCCCCGGCAACAGGGGTGGCGGGCAGGTAAGCTGCGCGGGCGGAGCGAGTGGAGTGACCCCTGTTACGAGCCCCCGGCCACGGGGGTGGCGGGCAGGTATGCTGCTTACCTGCTGCGCGTGACGCCGGCCGCGGCGAAGGCGGACAAGGCGGGGTGTCGCTGCGGTGGGCGCGGTGGTGACCCTGGACGTGCGTCGGGCCCTTCTCGCGGATCGCCTCAGCTACGGCTCCCGGTGGGGCCCTCTCGGGGGAAGGGGCCTCGGTCCCGGACCCCGGCGAGGCATCCCTTCTCCGCTCCGTAAAAGTGTCCATCTCTTTTTTTTTTTTTTTCTGTTGTGGCATATGCAGCGGGTGCCTGCTCGTTTTTCGTATGTGGGTAACAACATTTAACTATGTATACATATTTCCGAATTGGTTTAACTGCCACCCGCCTGAATCTATTTAAAATCTTTTTTTTTTTTATTTCAACCGCCTGACCCGACCCAACCCGACCCGCGGATAAAATACATTTTTTTTTTATTTCATCCGCCCGATCCACGGACTCCGCGGTTGTGCCCGCAAACCGCGCATCTCTAATGTATATATATATATATGGGTATCTGTTTATATTTTATGTATTATTATTTATTTCTCTTATTTTTTATTTTTTTATTTTTTTATTTCTTCTTTTTTTCCCCCTATCTCTTTGTTTATTTAATTGATGCATTTGTAGATATTACTTCGTTTTTTTGTTGTTTCTTTCTTTTTTTTGGGGGGGGGGTCGAGTGGTATGGGTGGGATATAAACAAAAATATCCTGACATTTAGGGCAGACAATAGATATATGATTGATGTGAATATGATGTAATGGATAGGAATGTCTGATGCTGGATGTCAATAAAAATAAAATGAAAAAAAAAAAAAAAAAAAAAAAGTTAAGTTTTTGACCCTGTGCCTGTTCCGTAGAAAATGTGTAATTTCCTCCAGCTAATGCAAAACTCAAAACCAGCGAATTTGGCACATTGTGTAAATGGTAAATACAAACAGAATACAATGACTTGCAAATCCTTTTCAACCTATATTCAATTGAATAGACTGCAAAGACAATATATATTTAATGTTCGAACTGGAAAACTGAATATTTTGCAAATATTAGCTCATTTGGAATTTGATGCCTGCAACATGTTTCAAAAAAGCTGGCACAAATGGCAAAAAAGACTGAGAAAGTTGAGGAATGCTCATCAAATACATATTTGGAACTTCCATTATTTGGGTATGAAATGCTCAGTCATTCACAAACAAGGATGGGGGCAATGGTCACCACTTTGTGAACAAATGCGGGAGCAAATTGTCGAACAGTTTAAGAACAACATTTCTCAACGAGCTATTGCAAGGAATTTAGGGATTTCACCATCTACAGTCTGTAATATCATCAAAATGTTCAGAGAATCTGGAGAAATCACTGCACGTAAGCGATGATATTACGGACCTTTGATCCCTCAGGCGGTACTGCATCAAAAAGCGACATCAGTGTGTAAAGGATATCACCACATGGGCTCAGGAACACTTCAGAAAACCACTGTCAGTAACTACTGTTTGTCGCTACATCTGTAAGTGCAAGTCAAATCACTACTATGCAAAGTGAAAGCCATTTATCAACAACACCCAGAAACGCCGCCGGCTTCGCTGGGCCCGAGCTCTTTTAAGAAGGACTGATGCAAAGTGGAAAAGTGTTCTTTGGTCTAACGAGTCCACATTTCAAATTGTTTTTGGAAACTGTGGATGTTGTGTCCTGCGGACAAAAGAGGAAAAAAAACATCCGGATTGTTATAGGTGCAAAGTTCAAAAGCCAACATCTGTGATGGTATGGGGGTGACATATGTTGCCATCTAAGCAACGTTATCATGGACGCCCCTGCTTATTTCAGCAAGACAATGCCAAGCCACGTGTTACAACAACCTTGCTTCATAGTAAAAGAGTGCGGGTACTAGACTGGCCTGCCTGTAGTCCAGACTTGTCTCCCATTGGAAATGTGTGGCGCATTATGAAACGTAAAATACCACAACTTAAGCTGTATATCAAGCAAGAATGGGAAATGATTCCACCTGGAAAGCTTCGAAAATTGGTCTCCTCAATTCCCAAACGTTTACTGAGTGTTGTTAAAGGGAAAAGCCATGTAACACAGTGGTAAAAATGCCCCTTTGCCAAATTTTTTACAATGTGTTTATTATGTATGCAGGAGGAGTAGTGACGGCACAATTCCACAAGAGGGCAATGTTGCTCTATGATTTATTATATATAAATATATATATATATATATATATATATATATATATATATATATATATATATATATATATATATATATATATATATGTCTTAATAAGGTTATCCAAAAAATAGTGCTCGATACCGTAGTAGAGCGCAATATATGTATGAGTGGGAAAAAAAATCACAAGACTATTTCATCTCTACAGGCCTGTTTCATGAGGGGGGGTACCCTCAATCATCAGGAGATTTTAATGGGAGCATTCGCATACCATGGTTTATATAGGGCACAAAGTGGGTGGGTACAGGCTGGCGTAGGGGCGTGGTGATTGGCTCATGTGTTACCTAGGATGCAAGAATTTGCCATGTTATTGAATATTCAACATTATTGTCTTTGAGGTCCCAAACTCAGAACTCAGCAAACACATTTGGGACCTCAAAGACAATAATGTTGAATATTCAATAACATGGCAAATTCTTGCATCCAGCACACCTTACAATAGTGGTAATAAAAGATGCAACCTATGCTTGAAAGAGAAACTGTTTATTATTTACCGTCCAGACCTGTCATCCCTCAACAAGCGCAGCGAAATTGTAACAGCATGCCGCCATAGACGGAAACACCTCCTAGGTAACACATGAGCCAATCACCACGCCCCTACGCCAGCCTGTAACCACCCACTCTGTGCCCTATACAAACCATGGTATGCGAATGCTCCCATTAAAATCTCCTGATGATTGAGGGTACCCCCCCTCATGAAACAGGCCTGTAGAGATGAAATAGTCTTGTGATTTTTTTTCCCACACATACATATATATATATATATATATATATATATACATATATATATATATATATATCCATCCATCCATCCATTTCCTACCGCTTATTCCCTTCGGGGTCGCGGGGGGCGCTGGAACCTATCTCAGCTACAATCGGGTGGAAGGCGGGGTATACCCTGGACAAGTCGCCACCTCATCGCAGGGCCAACACAGATAGACAGACAACATTCACACTCACTGTCTATCTGTGTTGGCCCATCTTGGGGTTTGTCACCAACACTTCCTGACACTACCCCCACAGCCTTCAGATTTACAGTTAAGTTCAGTATATTAGTGCAGCATACAGCCTATCCTGTAGGGCAGTTTATGCGTAAAAGTGAGAGTTGTGGTTGTAAATAAAGTTTCGTAAAGATGGAGATGTATTTTTCGTCTCTCATTCCTCGCTCTGCCTGGCAAACCACCGATCACATTGTCCCGCTGGCATGTGTCTTTTAACACTTAGCAATTTTCGGCTGCGTGCCATGTTAATTTACAGCTTGGTTATCACGGGACAGCGCGTGTGCCACATTCTCAGGCCCGTGCAGACGTATGAGCACTGTGCTGGCTGGACATTACCATGCTTCCCGCGTCGTCTTCTGACAGATCTTCTTCTGCCAGCACCAACCACATGCAGGCTGGTTGGTACACAGCTATGTCACGATCTCCACTGCCTGGCAAGTCGATGCAAGTTTGGTCGTGCGGAACATTCCGCCCTGTGTGTCACTAGACGACCTGACATTGTCAAAGACGGTGAAGAGAGCCTTTCAATTTGAGTCTGCTGCACAGTTAGCATCAGATGCTGAACTATCTGACCCTTTCTCCCCCAACATTGAACTTGAGGTGAACATCGCGGGCCAGCAGGGCGCCACTGCATGCTGGCTCTGTAGAAATTGTGGCTCTTTTTCCCCACACTACGTGTTGCGGAAAAGTGCCTGGTGGCTGGCCTCTCAGTATGCAGGATTCGGCACTAGGTAGACCTAATCCCAATTAGTCAGCAGGCCTCTGCACCAGGTGAAGTGGAGTGGACTCCAATCAGGGCTTGTTGCAGGAAAACAAGATGTTATTGTCCAAAGAAAATGCAGGAAAACAAGAATCAGGAACCAGGAAACAGGCAAACTGGAGACAGTAAACAGGAACCAGCAAACAGGAAACAAGGAGAACTGGAGACAGCAAACAGACTACAGCGTACAGGAAACCGGATACAAGACACGAGGACCCAGGAGACAGCAAACAGCTAACAATACTCCAGCACTGACTGAAGGGCGAGGCAGGCATAAATAGCAGCCGGCTGATTGACACCAGGTGTGGCCAGGCTGTTTATCAGCTGCAGGTGAGGGGAAACAGCGCTCAGGGAGACAAGCAGGAAACTGAACCAAAATAAGAGCGCTGACAGGAAATAAAGCACAAACACAGATGAAAAACTAAAACATAACCGACCTCTCAGAGACAAGCCTGACATATAGACTTAATACTTTTGTGCAATAATGATGCAAAAACCAACCAATATAGGTAAGCATACTATAATATAGGCTACTACTTTATACGTGACAATGCAAATTATTGTGAAATATTAATAATAATATTAATGGATTATATTTAAATCGCTTCACTAGACACTAGAGATGCGCGGTTTGCGGGCACAACCGCGGAGTCCGCGGATTATCCGCAGATCGGGCGGATGAAATTAAAAAAATTTAGATTTTATCCGCGGGTCGGGTCGGGTCGGGTGGTTGAAATAAAAAAAAATTTGATTTTAAATAGATTCAGGCGGGTGGCAGTTAAACCAATTCGGAAATATATATACATAGTTAAATGTTGTTACCCACATACGAAAAACGAGCAGGCACCTGCAGCATATGCCACAACAGAAGAAAAAAAAAAAAAAGAGATGGACACTTTTACGGAGCGGAGAAGGGACGCCTCGCCGGGGTCCTGGACCGAGGCCCCTTCCCCCGAGAGGGCCCCACCGGGAGCCGTAGCTGAGGCGATCCGCGAGAAGGGCCCGACGCACGTCCAGGGTCACCACCGCGCCCACCGCACCGACACCCCGCCTCGTCCGCCTTCGCCGCGGCCGGCGTCACGCGCAGCAGGTAAGCAGCTTACCTGCCCGCCACCCCCGTGGCCGGGGGCTCGTAACAGGCGTCACTCCGCGCGCTCCGCCCGCGCAGCTTACCTGCCCGCCACCCCTGTTGCCGGGGGCGCGTAACAGGGGTCACTCCGCGCGCAGTGCGCTCACGAAAGGGGTGGGGCTCACCCTGGTTGATATAGACAGCAGCTAGGACGGTGGCCATGGAAGTTGGAACCCGCTAAGGAGTGTGTAACAACCCACCTGCCGTATCAACTAGCCCTGAAAATGGATGGCGCTGGAGCGTCGGGCCCATATACCCGGCCGTCGCCGGCAGCGAGATGCGCTCAGCGCGGCTCCCATATGATTGCGCACTGGTGTACGTCTGGGTCGTGACAGCGTGGCACGCGAATGTCTGTGCTGCATTGGATCAGTCTCCTTTCTTTAACAGGCAAAAGCTTTATAACCTCACTAATGCCTTGCATCGTCTATATTAGATATATAACAACGGGCGAGTGCGGGCGGATGCGGTTCTGATCAAATGTTAGATCGGGTGGATTGCGGATGGTTGACGACTTTCTGATGCGGTTGCTGATTAAATAATTGCCTATCCGCGCATCTCTACTAGACACTCAATGTGCTTTACAATAGAAAATGAGAACTCATCATTCATACACTCCACATTTACACATCGATGGTGGTAAGCTACATTTGTAGTCACAGCTGCCCGGGGGTAGACTGACGACTGAAATGTGGCTGCCAATTTTTAAGCGTAAACAACACGCAGGTTTTGTGTGTTTACATACATTTCACAGCAAACTACAATGTGGAAGTGTGCACAACTACGACAGCTCTGAGGCCTGCGTACACTCTGCACAGCTGAAGTCTGCGAGCATCGTTACGCACACTCCAGTGTAGTTGGTCAGTGGAGTGCTCTACATGCCTGGATCCCATACTTGCCAACCTTAAGACCTCCGATTTCGGGAGGTGAGGGGTTGGGGGGCGTGGTCGAGGGTAGGGCGGGGTTGGGGGCGTGGTCGAGAGTGGGGTGGGGGTGTGGTCGGGGCGGGGTTGGGAGTATATTTACAGCTATAATTCAGTAATTTAGTATTTCATATATATATATATATATATATATATACATATATATATATATATATATATATATATATATATATATATATAAATAAGAGAAATACTTGAATTTCAGTGTTCATTTATTTACACATATACACACACACATAACACTCATCTACTCATTGTTGAGTTAAGAGTTGAATTGTCCATTCTTGTACTATTCTCTGTCACTATTTTTCTAACCATGCTGAACACCCTCTCTGATGATGCATTCTGCTTCGTCTCCTTGTTGTGTGCGCAGTTATGCACTCTCTAAAAGCCCTAGATGTTAATGTCACATATGCATGTACAGTAGATGGCAGTATTGTCCTGTTTAAGAGTATCACAACATTGCTGTTTACGGCAGGCAAACTGCTTTACGGTAGACAAACTGCTTTACGGTAGACAAAAACGTGACTGCTGTTGTTGTGTGTTGTTGCCGCGCTGGGAGGACGTTAATGAAACTGCCTAACAATAAACCCACATAAGAAACCAAGAACTCGCCCTCGATCATTCTACAGTTATGACGTGATTGGGCAGGCATGCTGTTTATTTTGTGGGAAAGCGGACGTGATAACAAGGCTGTCGACACGTCACTCAGGTCCGCCTGAATTTCGGGAGATTTTCGGGAGAAAATTTGTCCCGGGAGGTTTTCGGGAGAGGCGCTGAATTTTGGGAGTCTCCCGGAAAATCCGGGAGGGTTGGCAAGTATGCTGGATCCTTTTTGTCTGCTTTTAAGAATATTGTTTTGGCTTGTGGCGGTGGATCACGGTGCACCGTGTGAGAAATCCGTAGCCTACGGCTCTGTACTGAATTGAACGTGGCACACAAGAACAAAAAGGCAAGAGACAGCTCGTAGCTCAAAATACTTGTAAATTGGGGTACTCCCGAGTTTAGACACCACTGTATGGATTTTTGAGAAATAGGTTTGAAAACTTCTTATATACAGCAACACCATTAGAAAGTCATTCCGACTAGATAAGTATTGGCAAATTATATCTAGATGAGGAAAATGATCACAACTGAAGGAGTTGAACCTGATGGCAACATAACAGATGTACATGTTAGCTACACATTTCTGGGGATCCCACAGACCAAATTCCGCCAAACACCTACTGAGCCTCAGGCAGACCCTGAAGAGTTAATCTGAACAGCAAGAATAAGATCCAGGCCATCAACACTTCTCTCCGACTTACCAAAAATCAACCTACTGTCATGTAACCCAGGTCACTGGATTAGATGCAAGGCTTTGATATCATGACAAGAAAGCTCCTTATAAATATATAAGGGGTTCCACCCAAAGTCCAACATCCTCAGGCTATTCACAAAGGAGGCCGAGGACGAGTGATCGTGACAGGCTCTACCGAGGAGCAAACAACAGGCCTCCAGGAATGCAT
This sequence comes from Nerophis lumbriciformis, assembly GCF_033978685.3. Lineage (NCBI taxonomy): Eukaryota > Metazoa > Chordata > Actinopteri > Syngnathiformes > Syngnathidae > Nerophis > Nerophis lumbriciformis. The sequence continues at coordinate 38,157,685 of NC_084561.2, read as the reverse complement.
AAGGAAGATGGCCCTCAGGGATGACCTGCGAAGTGGATGCCTCAGGCAACAGAATCCCAGTAAGGAGAAATGTGCTGCATGGCATGTACCATCGACAAGTGGCTCAACAAGACTGTACTGGAAGACAGCACAAATGCACCAACAACCCCAACCCTGTCCATATCACTTCTTCACATGAAATTCCAATCTTGCTCATGTGAGCAGGCTACTGAATAAATACATGTTGTTATAAATTACACAAACTATATTTATATTGGGGGTAATCAGAGTCGCCCACCTCTTCTTAGGTTTTACGTATCATTGTTGCGATTAATTTGCAGCACTAATTTCTACCAGTCAGTTTTGGCTACGCACATCAATTTTCTTCACTTTCTTACTCACACAGCAATTATTTTGTTTATTTCAGCCTATGTTTAGTTCTTGGAGACACAGCAATGACAGGCAGACAATATCTCTGCCGTTCACACCAAAACAAGACATCCTTACTTGTGATTTGTGTGACTTACAGAGCTCAAGCACATGGCTACGTTCAATACGTGCCAAGCCACGGCAACATCTGGGACCAATTTCAAGTTTATTGCGTTGTAAAAAATGAATTTGCCTGGCTTTCTGCGTGCATACTAATACATACAAACGTTTACCTGCGTACTTAGTTTTCTGGATTTGCGCGTACGTCTATTTTTAATAGGAAAGCCACACAACTCTTTATACATGTGGCCCCAGATCAGTATAGATTGGGACCTACCACATCAGACAGGATCCCAGCTGCAGGCTGTGCAGAGAAGCCCCTAGAGACAGTACAGCACATCGCAGCAAGGTGTAAGATGCTGGCATGCAGGGCATAGATGGAACGCCATAACCAGGTGGCAGATATAGTGTACCAAATACTGACTGGAGGTCCCAGAGATGAGGCCATCAGGACAAAGTTCCATGAGACTTCCAGATCCAGACTGACAACATGGTGTTGGGAACCAGCCTGATATGGCAGTGGATAAACACCAGAGGATAGCGGTGGTGATCGATATAGCATTCCTGGAAAAAGGAACAGGAACAGCGGGAGAACTACTACAAGTTTAAAGAAGAGCTAGAGAAATGTGGGGTATGAAGGCAACAGTAGTGCCAGTAGTGATCGGGGAACTGGGGACAGTAAAACCCAAACTCTTTGGATGGCTCCAGCAGATACCAAGGACAACATCTGACATGTCTGTCGAGGAGAACAAAATACTAGGGACAGCTAAGATCCTGAGCAGAACCTTAAGCTCACAGGACGCTGGTAGAAGACTCCAGTTTAAAGGAGACACCGTAATGCTATAAGCAATGTTCCCTTTAAATTGCGCGCCTGCACAACTGGGCACCTCTAACGCGTCCTCTGTGAACAGGAAATCTCTATGCCACGCACAAAATTAAGTCCCATCTGAACTCTAAACAAAATAAACATATCGGGGACGGCGTGCCAGCAACCTGAGGGTTCCTGGTTCGATCCCCACCTTCTACCAACCGAGTCACGTCCGTTGTGTTCTTTAGCCAGACACTTCACCCTTGCTCCTGATGGGTCGTGGTAAGCGCCTTGCATGGAAGCTCCCGCCATCAGTGTGTGAATGTGCGTGTGAATGGGTGAATGTGGAAATAGTGTCAAAGCGCTTTGAGTACCTTGAAGGTGGAAAAGCCGTCCTTGCACGCTACACCGCTACAACAAAGATGACGGGGAGAAGACCATACTTGCCAACCTTTAGACCTCCGATTTCGGGAGGTGGGGAGTGGGTCGTGGTTGGGGGTGAGGCGGGGCCGTGGTTGGGGCAAGGGCATGGTTGGGGGCGTGGTTATTATAAGAAATACTTGACTTTCAGTGAATTCTAGCTATATATATATATATATATATATATATATATATATATATATATATATATATATATATATATAAATATTTACACATATACACACACATTACACTCATCTACTCATTGTTGAGTTAAGGGTTGAATTGTCCATCCTTGTTCTATTCTCTGTCACTATTTTTCTAACCATGCTGAACACCCTCTCTGATGATGCATTGCTGTGTGGCACGCACAAAAGTGCTTTCACTAGAGTCTGGAATCTCCCATCTCTCCCTAGCATGGCCCAAAATCGGTCAATATTTGCTTCCTGCGGAAGATCTTCACTGCCAAGCACTTGGTAGTCCAATACTTCTTCCCGTAGGCTATCCAGGTCCAATCGCAGGTGCGGCTTGGAACTTACAAGCGTATTTCTTCATCTTACTCGTCGTCGGCGTCGCCACGGCTGTATCTTCCTCGTTCTTCTGCTTCGTCTCCTTGTTGTGTGCGCAGTTGTGCACTGCACTCTCTAAAAGCCCTAGATGTTATTGTCACATATGCATGTACAGTAGATGGCAGTATTGTCTTGTTTAAGAGTGTCACAACATTGCTGTTTACGGCAGACAAACTGCTTTACGGTAGACGAAAACGTGACTGCTGTTGTTGTGTGTTGTTACCGCGCTGGGAGGACGTTAATGAAACTGCCTAACAATAAACCCACATAAGAAACCAATAACTCGCCCTCAAACATTCTACAATTACAACGTGATTGGGCAGGCACGCTGTTTATATTGTGGGAAAGCGGACGTGAAAACAGGCTGTCGACACGTCACTCAGGTCCGCATGGAGCTGGAGGAGGCGTGGCCTCCAGCTCCGCCTGAATTTCGGGAGATTTTCGGGAGAAAAATTGTCCCGGAAGGTTTTCGGGAGAGGCGCTGAATTTCGGGAGTCTCCCGGAAAATCCGGGAGGGTTGGCAAATATGGAGAAGACGCTGCCGAAGGTGAGCCACGTAAATAAGACCGTCCACAAATCGGCACATCCGGAAGCGACTGTCAGAAATCAGCTTTGAAGATGATCTGTAAAACATCATCTACGTAACATTTTGACCAAAGAACCACCATTGCATGTTATGTAGACCACAAGGAAGTGTTTTCCATTTAGAAAAAAAATAAACAATATGACTCCTTTAATGTGCCCTATAATCCGGTGCGCCTAATATATGAAAACAGATCAAACATAGATCATTCATCGGCAGTGCGCCTTATAATCCGGTGCGCCCGGATTATCAAAAAAAGGAAGTAAACAAAAGGCGCGCACAATGGCGGAGAACAAACTATGAAACCAAAAAGACTATAAACATGGACAAAAACTTACTTTGGCATGGGACATGAAGCAGGATCTAAGAGGATGAAGAGTGTGTAGAGCATAAATGTGGGATGTCACCAGAAAGACAAACTGAAAACAATGAACTTAAATACTACAGACATGATTAACGAAAACAGGTGCGTGACTCAAAACGTGAAACAGGTGCGTGACGTGACAGGTGAAAACTAATGGGTTGCTATGGTGACAAACAAGAGTGCACAATGAGTCCAAACGTGGAACAGGTGAAACTAATGGGTATTCATGGAAACAAGACAAGGGAGTGAAAACCCAGAAACTAAAGAGTCCAATAACTAAACAAAACATGACTAAAACAAAACATGATTACACAGACATGACAATTAGAATGTCCTAAAATTAATGAGGTAATGACTTATTAATAGACAGCCTGGTATGTGGATTTTTTAACGAGACTTTGTCCTCTAACATGTAGGTCAGGTGGATTACTAAAAACATCTGGACTAATATCACTCTTAATTGGTGATTATTGCAATAGTATTGTACCTTCATAAGCCTCTTACGTTGGCCGTCTATGAGGATGCAATAAGGGATCTTCCTTACAATGACCGAGGTAAAAAATGAAAAATCAGTCGCAATATTACGTAATTACTTTTCCATTACCACCACATGGAGCCATGATGCTGCCGCACTTTGTGTCATCAGAGCAAGAGACTGGTGAATTAAACCATTTTACATTTTTTTTGCAAGGGGTGGTTGTTGTTCGTGTCAGACAATCTTAGTTTGATTAAAACAACCTGTTAAATATAAAGTTTGATTGCAACATTTATTTTACATTGACAATGTTATGCTAGTTTCTTTTTAATATACATAACTTGAACATTAGAGTAGGGAACCCTAGGAAAGGTCAAACACTACCTCAGGGCAGAACTGGCTGCAGATGTACAAAACCAGTGAAGTTGGTACGTTGTATAAATGGTAAATAAAAACAGAATACAATGATTTGCAAATCCTTTTCAACTTATATTCAATTGAATAGACTGCAAAGACAAGATATTAAACGTTTGAACTGCAAAACCTTGTTATTTTTTGCAAATATTAGCTCATTTGGAATTTGATGCCTGCAACATGTTTCAAAAAAGCTGGCACAAGTGGCAAAAAAGACTGAGAAAGTTGAGGAATGCTCATAAAGCACTTATTTGGAACATCCCACAGGTAAACAGGCTAACTGGGAACAGGTGGGTGCCATGATTGGGTATAAAAGCATGCTCAGTCATTCAAAAACAAAGATGGGGCGAGGGTCACCACTTTATGAACAAATGCGTGAGCAAATCGTCCAAAAGTTAAAGAACAACATTTCTCAACCAGCTATTGCAAGGAATTTAGGGATTTCACCATCTACGGTCCGTAATATCATCAAAAGGTTCAGAGACTCTGGAGAAATCACTGCACATAAGAGATGATATTACAGACCTTCGATCCCTCAGGCTGTACTGCATCAAAAAATGACATCAGTGTGTAAAGGATATCACCACATGGGCTAAGGAACATTTTGGAAAACCACTGTCAGTAACTACAGTTTGTCGCTACATCCGTAAATACAAGTTAAAACTCTACTATGCAAAGCGAAAGCCATTTATCAACAACACCCAGAAACGCCGCCGGCTTTGCTGGGCCCAAGCTCATCTAAGATGGACTAATGCAAAGTGGAAAAGTGTTCTGTGGTCTGCCGAGTCCACATTTCAAATTGTTTTTGGAAACTGTGGACGGAAGGAAAAGAACCATCCGGATTGTTATAGGCGCAAAAATCAAAAGCCAGCATCTGTGATGGTATGGGAGTGTATTGGTTCCCAAGGCATAGGTAACATACACATCTGTGAAGGCACCATTAATGCTGAAAGGTACATACAGGTTTTGGAGCAACATATGTTGCCATCCAAGCAGTGTTATCATGGACGCCCCTGCTTATTTCAGGAAGACAATGCCAAACCATGTGTTACAACGGTGTGGCTTAAAAGACTGGCCTGTCTCCCATTGGAAAATGTGTGGCACATTATGAAGCCTAAAATACCACAACGGAGACCCCCGGACTGTTGAACAACTTAAGCTGTACATCAAGCAAGAAAGGGAAATAATTCCACCTGAAAAGCTTAAAAAATGTGTCTCCTGAGTTCCCAAACGTTTACTGAGTGTTGTTAAAAGGAAAGGCCATGTAACACAGTGGTAAAAATTCCCCTGTGCCAACTTTTTTGCAATGTGTTGCTGCCACTAAATTCTAAGTTAATGATTATTTGCAAAAAAAAATAAAATAAATAATTTAATATCTTGTCTGTGCAGTCTATTGTATGACCAACACAGTTAAAAATGCATTCGATGTTTAAAATGCTGAATATTTTTCAAAATAGCTATATCCAAATTTAGCTTCAGAATATTTATGTTAAAGCAAGTGAAACCAGCTAAAGAATAAAATGTTGACGGGAAAGCGAAAAGAGCTCACCAGGCTGGAGACATGCCTAGCGGCTGTGATGAAGTCTGCTACCGGAGCCATAACTCAGTCTGCCCTGGAGTCTGATGATCCACTGCCTGTTCTCACCATTTGTCAGAAACTCTCAGTCGCCATGCTGCTCCACTCTATACCCAAACATATGTGGCCACATGCTTGGTACATTTACAGGAAGTGAGAATATAGTTCATTAATACCGGATTTTCCGGACCATAGGGCGCACCGGATTATAAGGCGCACTGGCGATGAAGAGTTTATTTTTGATCTTTTTTCATATTTAAGGCGCATTCAAAGAGTCATATTATTATTATTTGTTTTTAAATGTAAAACACTTCCTTGTGGTCTACATAACATGTAATGGTGGTTGTTTGGTCAAAATGTTGCATAGATGATGTTTTACAGATCATCTTCAAGCCGCTTTCTGACAGTCGCTTCCTGATGCGCCGTTTTGTGGGCGGTCTTAATTACGTGGTGTAACGTTTTGGACCAGTTGTTCCTCCCAGGGAATTCAAGTCACAAGTCGCTCCCAAGCTCTTTACGACACTTAAAGCTGAGTTGAAAAACCACCAGAGACGGAATAGGTATTTTGTAATATATTGGCAAAGCTTTGCAGATATACATTTGAGACCAGTCCAGCATAGAACATTCTATCGCGCCGACAAAATGCTCTGTCCCCCCGACCCCAAAAACCTCTCTCCTCTCTCCTCTCCCTAGTCAAAACACATGCTAGTCAAAACACATTCCAAAGAATTCAAGGTTAACACACACAGTTTACTTGCAGACAAACAGAAAGAGAATAAATGGAAAACACGAGCTGTTTTCAAATATGACTATGAAAGAAAATAAGCAACACTAAAATTCGGATATATGTAAATATCTGCCTCCGACAGTGGCTAACTCTCGGCAGCGTCTTCTCCACGTCATCTTTGTTGTAGCGGTGTAGCGTGCAAGGACGGTTGTGGAAGAAGTGTCAAAAAACACGAGCTGTTTTCAAATATGACTATGAAAGAAAATAAGCAACACTAAAATTCGGATATATGTAAATATCTGCCTCCGACAGTGGCTAACTCTCGGCAGCGTCTTCTCCACGTCATCTTTGTTGTAGCGGTGTAGCGTGCAAGGACGGTTGTGGAAGAAGTGTCAAAAGATGGAGCTAACTGTTTTAGACTTTACTTCATCTCCTCATCCGGAAACAACCACACCGGAAAAGTGTCCCGTGAAAAAACGTCCGGCCGGAACTCTGATAGCTAAAGTTCCTTGGGTGAATAATGTGAACTCACTATGCCGGTATGTTTTAGCGCTTTCATGGTGATTTTACTGACAGATATAAGTAAGAACTTTACACTACTTTATATTAGAAATGGCAACAGCGGAGGATGAATGTCCCGTAACAAGAAGATAGAGAAAAAGAAGAAGTTGATCGACTACGATGTCGTCACGGACTACAAAGGCGGACGCGCGCAATTTTGTCAGGTTTTATGCAGATCCCAAATACAGATCAGCAGGTACCAGAAAGTAAGAAAAGTTGCTTTTGCATAATATTGCGAAACAAAACGCCAGATCTGTATATGATATGTATATGTATGTATGCATGTATGTATGTATCTGTATATGTATATGTATATGATATGTATATGATATGTATATGATATGTGATATGTCTTACCTTATACACACACCATAATAATACTTGTAGGTTGAATGACATCAAACGGTGCAGCCTACACTGATCTCTTACGTTTGACTGCCATCTACTGGTCACACCATGTACCAAATAAAATTGCTTTGAGGTGGGTAAGCTCAACCAAACGTATTCCTTACATTAGGCCATACTTGCCAACCCTCCCGAATTTTCCGGGAGACTCCCGAAATTCAGCGCCTCTCCCGAAAACATCCCGGGACAAATATTCTCCCGAAAATCTCCCGATTTTCAGCCGGGGCTGGAGGCCACGCCCCCTCCAGCTCCATGCGGACCTGAGTGAGGACAGCCTTTTTTTATGACGGGAGGACAACAGGGTGACAAGAACTAAATCATCCAGACTAGAGATACATTGTATTATGTTTATCTTACCTAAAAATAAATATATTTATTAATTAAAAAAAAAAAACTAAATACATTTTTACTATATTTTGCTAAAAACATCAAAACTAATTGTATTTTTATTTGTATTTTTTCTGACTCCTTATTACATCCAGCCATATAATTATACATTAAAATAAACATATTGGAAATAATTAATTTAAAACGACCATATTTAATTATTAAAATAATTGCTTGTTTATCAACAACTTTAGCATTTTATTCATTACATTTTGAAGCTCTCAGAAGCCAAGTTATGTTATATTCCTTAAGATTTATTTATGCAAGTTTGAAGTATCAATTATCTAAACACAGTTTAGTTTGCATATTTTCAGGATGTATATATATATATATATATGTATATATATGTGTACATATATATATATATATATATATATGAAATACTTGACTTGGTGAATTCTAGCTGTCAATATACTCCTCGCGTCTTAACCACGCCCCCGCCCTCAACCACGCCCCCGTCCCACCCCCGACCACGCCCCCCACCGCCCCCACCTCCCGAAATCGGAGGTCTCAAGGTTGGCAAGTATGCATTAGGCACACTGGGTTGTAAGGCGCATTGTTGAGTTTGGAGAAAAAAAAAAAAATTAAGTGCGCCTTATAGTCCGGAAAATACGGTATCTACGTTTAAGATTACTATGGGTAACTTGCTTTGAAACCACAAGTCAAGATGACAAGCAGATATGTAAGTGTTTATTTTTCAAAACCAAAACAATGCTTGGAATATCATGTTGCATGATTTTCTGTCAAAATTACAACAATAAATACATTTAGCAAGAAATAATTAGGTGCTTTATTCACACATTATTTCCAGACTTTTGCGGGCCAGTTAATGTCCTGGCCCCCGAGCCTTAAATTTGACACCTGTGGTCTACATGGTGAACTCAGGGGTGTAAGTTGGAAATGAAATTAAAATGATTTTGATGCTTTAGCTGATTAAATAAATTCCAGGCATGATGTTAGACATCTCATTATTTTGTAACATACATGATCTAACATGTTATACTTTTTAACCACATTATGCCTTTAATTGCCATTAATTAATTGACTTATTAGAAATGGGAGAAACATATTGAGTATTCACGCATTCCTCTGGCACTATTAACTCCCATAATGACACATTTTTTAATATACAGCAATCCTGATGTGTTATATTGCTTTTCCCATTAATACTAAATTAATCTATGTATGTTCTTTTGAAATACAAGGATGATGGGTTTTAACTGTATTGATCTTAAACCACTCGGTAAGAGCCATAAATTAACCAAAATAGGTTCAAAACAGATCTGTTAAGACCAGGACTAAGATTATTAGTGAACAAAATCAACACTGATGGCGACAAACAACTTATATGCAATAAATATATATATATATATATATATATATATATATATATATATATATATATATATATATATATATATATATATATATATATATATATATATATATTGGTGATTTTCATTTAGAAAGTAGTGTGAATGTGGTTTTAATTATATTTTGTGTGTACGGACGTGTGCTTGTGTGTGTAAAATCATAAAAGAAATGATAAAAAGCAAGGTCTTTTTATGGTTGTGGAGGGGGGCGTGGCCTGAGGGCCTGCCGCGGAGCGGGGTGTGTAAGGACCGGCCTCGAAGCCAGTGGCAGGTGAGTAGATTGCCCAGCTGGTGCTTGTTATCTAATCACCTGTCGCCGGCTTCGAGGCCGGTCCTTACACACCCTGCTCCGCGGCAGGCCCGCAAGCCACGCCCCCCTCCACAATGGTGATACTAAGAACACCTACAATACCGGCATAAAAACAAACAAAAAAATACAAATATAATAAAAACGTAGTTAGATACAAACTTGTTAAAAGATTTTAAGTGTTGAAAGAAAAAAAATATTTACATGTATCTTATGTTGGATCCATGAGAGGGAAATGTTAACTTAATGTTAAGGTTACTCAATGATTAAATGACAAATACATTAGAGTTAATCACAAATCCAATTCAGAAACTATTTAATGATATGTAACAAAACGTGTGATACCGACTTTACATTCACGTAAAAAATAGTACTAGTTGAATATGCTATTAATTTGTTCGAAAAGCAAAAAAAAAAGTAATTGATCTGTGCATTATTTCATAACAATACTTAAGTGCAATCAAAGTCAGTAAAAACTGGACTGGTCAACATGAGCAGCTTATCACTAATAAATTGCTAATGTAATTTACAGACACTCCCTTTCAAGAGTTGAAGTATTGTTGAAGTTGTTTGTTTTATTTATTTTACCCCTCCATTATATCAATGCATTCATCCATGGATTCATTAAGTTTGATGAACTGGAGCCTATTGCATCAATCAGTCACAGGGCACATATAGAAAAACAAACAATATCATTCGCATCGATGATAGATTTACCTTCTTCAAATAGTCTAATGTGCGTGTTTGGTGGGATGTGGGAGGAAGCCGCCAGAAGAAAACCCACAGAAGCACAGGGAGAACCAGCAGGCTGCACATCTAGTTCCAAAAGCCAGATTCCTGATTAAGATGCATAACCACTACATCACCATACTGCCTATCCCAGATCCATTGTTGAAGTTGTTGATGGTTAGCACTTTCATATAAAACATCCTAAAAAATAAATGTGTATGAATGTTGCTGTAAGCTTTGCGTACTCACAGACTCACGGATATACAGTCTGGAAGCCAGTTGTGCAGGGTTTACCCAGTAACACCCCTTGTTGTAAAATGACAACGTTACCTTTAACCATCCTAAAAAACCTGAAAAATCTGTTATATATATTTTAATTTTTTTTACCACATTTACATAGTCATTGGGTCCTATTGTTCAGTCTCACAAGGCTATTGGATCGTACATTTGTTTATAAGTCACGCCATCTGGCCATAAACTCACACAACCTCCCAAGGTTTCCTTCGAACAAATTCTATTTGTTTCATTGGACTGGATTCATCAGATTCAAGTAATTAAAATGTCTTTTATATTTGTTTTGGTTGTTATTACAATGTCTAGAGCATTTACATATGTAGTTATTTTGGAACAGATGCATCCAATTTCATTTAGAGCTTGTTATATAATTGTTGCAATTATTCAACACTGGGTGAATGTGGTAGTCAAATAGCTGGCTTGTTGCAGTGGGCTCAAACAGGTTGTATTCCCTCCACTACATCACTGGCTGAAGTATTTTCTCTATACATGGATAGTATACATTCTACAGACGTTTTACAGACGACAGGGACTGTTTTTAGGACTTTCACCACCAATGAAAGTCTTCATGACCAATGTCATTAAAATAAAAAAAAGAGGGGGAAAAAGCAATTTTTAAGAGTTTTATCTTGTTTCATATTTTTTATATTTGTAATAAATGACTTCATAAAAATATAACCACTGTGTGATTATTATTAATGGTATATACCATTATGGGGCTAAGTAAGCAATCAACCCTGCAAATGAACCCTTAGTTGTTCAGACAACATGAGTACAAATACAGAAATTCTGCTCCCATCAAAGCCCAATGTTGCAATATTACAACATTTCTCTAAAAACATACATACATTTTTTTTAATTTTTTTTTTTTAACTCTTCAATTTCTGCATCAAATACCTCCTACAACAACATCTGAATGGTCAAATATTTTTTTTTTAGGCTTTTCTATATTTGGCTCTTACAGGGTTAAACAAAGGTTTAATGTTTTTTTCCCAGTTTTCACTCGTATGTTTGTCTAGACTTTTCAGTCTCACCAGTCCTCCTCCTGCACCCGGCCGCTCACTGTTAAAGACAACAGATGATTAGATTAACACGTACCACCTGCGCAATCTAATCATCTGCCAGCTGTGTCTCGCCATCAGCACATGCCACGCCCCTGTCTGATGGCGCTCTGTTTTCAGCACCATGGATAGAGGCGGTGACCTTTACTCCTACAAGCGCGCTGATCACACTCCATTTCCAGTTGTCATTCTTACTTACAATTAACAAATTAATATTAATAACAATACAAAAATTAAATACCTCGTAATTTGAAGTTACATCGATATATGTCCCCTGTGAGTAATAACTTATTGGGGCTATATGAAGGCTGTTGGAGTCTAGAAATATACATTTATGCATCAAAGAGAAGAGGCAATTCCTGAAGGAATTGCGTGTGAATGCTCCAATGCCGAAAGTGAACTGAAATGCTGACAGAATGTAGTTTGAATGTAAGAATAGTTTGAATGTTGGAATGGTTTGAATGTTGAAGAGCTGACGCTGAACTGAAGTGCTAATGGAATGTAGGATGAATGTAGAAATGGTTTAAATGCTGAAATGGTTTGAATGTTGTAGAGTTTGAATTTCCAGGAAAAAACGGATTTTGGTTTGGAAAGTGTTAGTTTGAATGTCCAGGATAAGGGTGTTGATGTTGGAATGGTTTGAATAGGTTAAAAATGTGGGAATTGTGCAAATTGGAAAAATGTCTTATTCATTTCAATGCGAACTTCCGAAAGCAGATATTAACAGTAAATGAACAGGTAGATTAATAATTTATTGTCTACCACTTGTCCTTAATAAAGTTGGCAAAATAATAGGTAGATAAATGATACAATATGTTACTGCATGTCAGCAGACTAATTAGGAACCTTTGTTTGTTTACTTAGTACTAAAAGACAAGTTGTCTAGTATGTTCACTATTTTATTTAAAGGCCTACTGAAAGCCACTACTACCGACCACACAGTCTGATAGTTTATATATCAATGATGAAATCTTAACATTGCAACACATGCCAATACAGCCGGGTTAGCTTACTAAAGTGCAATTTTAAATTTTGCTCGAAATATCCTGCTGGAAACGTCTCGGTATGATGACGCCTGCGCGTGACGTCACTGATTGTAGAGGACATTTTGGGACAGCATGGTGGCCAGCTATTAAGTCGTCTGTTTTCATCAGAAAATTCCACAGTATTCTGGACATCTGTGTTGGTGAATCTTTTGCAATTTGTTCAATGAACAATGGAGACAGCAAAGAAGAAAGCTGTAGGTGGGAAGCGGTGTATTGCATGGCAGCTCCCTCCATCAGTGTGTGAATGTGTGTGAATGGGTAAATGTGGAAGTAGTGTCAAAGCGCTTTGAGTACCTTGAAGGTAGAAAAGCGCTATACAAGTACAACCCATTTTTTTATTGCGGCAGGTGTAGAATGCACCCATAGACTGTTGTGCCGGATAACACAGCCGGTGTTTCATTGTTTACATTCCCAGAAGATGACAGTCAAGCTTTACCATTGGCCTGTGGAGAACTGGGACAGCAGAGACTCTTACCAGGAGGACTTTGAGTTGGATACGCAGACGCGGTACCGTGAGTACGCATGCAGCTGCGGCTTCCAAACATTTGATCGCTTGCCCGTACGTGCGTGCCGCTATGTGCATGTCACGTACCTAACTTTGGGGACTTTGGGGAAACATATGTGCTGTATGAACTTTGGGGAGGTGAACAGTACTTTGGGCTGTGGGATTGAGTGTGTTGTGCAGGTGTTTGAGTTGTATTGGCGGGTTATATGGACGGGAGGGGGGAGGTGTTTGTTATGCGGGATTAATTTGTGGCATATTAAATATAAGCCTGGTTGTGTTGTGGCTAATAGAGTATATATATGTCTTGTGTTTATTTACTGTTTTAGTCATTCCCAGCTGAATATCAGGTCCCACCCGCCTCTCACAGCATCTTCCCTATCTGAATCGCTCCCACTGCCCTCTAGTCCTTCACTCTCACTTTCCTCATCCACAAATCTTTCATCCTCGCTCAAATTAATGGAGGAATCGTCCCTTTCTCGGTCCGAATCGCTCTCGCTGCTGTTGGCCATGATTGTAAACAATGTGCAGATGTGAGGAGCTCCACAACCTGTGACGTCACGAGCACATCGCCTGCTACTTCCGGTACAGGCAAGGCTTTTTTATCAGCGACCAAAAGTTGCGAACTGTATCGTCGATGTTCTCTACTAAATCCTTTCAGCAAAAATATGGCAATATTGCGAAATGATCAAGTATGACACATAGAATGGACCTGCTATCCCAGTTTAAATAAGAAAATCGCATTTCAGTAGGCCTTTAAGGACTTGCAATAAGAAATATATGTTTAATGTACCCTAAGATTTTTTGCTGAAATAAAGCCAATAATGCAGTTTTTTTGTGGTCCCTTTAAAAGAACCGAAAAGTACCAAAATAATTTTAGTACCAGTACCAAAATATTGGTATCGTTACAACACTACAGTGTTGTGTTGTTTGAGCAATAAAGAGTTGATATAATGTTACACGTAGTGATATAAGGATAAAGGTATTTCTGATAGGGGCAGTAAAACTCTCGATGGTTAGACGCCACCTGAGGGGAAGCAAACTACTTAACGCGCGAGTATATTCCAGCCTTTAGTACAGTACAGTGCACTACTACGGCCCCAGATCCAGTGTCCCAAGTAAAAAAAAATATATATATATGTTTTTTAATGTGCCCTGTCCAGCCGCTCAGGGAAATACTTTTGTTGATGTAGATGCTGTACAGATGTACTTTACAAAAGAGAAGAGTGGGATACTTCAAATCAAATGATTTACCAGGTTCTTTTGAAAACTAGTAAACGTGGAGTGACGTTCTCCACATCCAAAGAGTAATCATCTCAATAATTAGCCCGCAATAAAAATTACCTTGACTGATGTGGAGACACTGTGTTAAACCTGACTCCAGGACCGACGCTGTAATTGCAATGACAACAGCTGTAAGCAGCAGCCCGACACGGAGCACAAAGGTAATTGGTTTTTGCCTCACCATTATCTTTTAAATACCAATCGAGATTGGATGCTTTTTTTTAATCTGGTATGCAATGTGTCCCTCCTTCAGTGTTGATAACCTCGAGAGAATAAAGTGACAAACCCACCAGGTGTGAGGACGGAGCTAAACTACAGAACTTAAAAAAATAAATAAATACATTTGAAAACAAGTCAAATCAGTGTTGAGGCTTTATTTATCAGTAGAAGCATTTAAGTCCCATCTTAAAACTCATTAGTATACTCTAGCCTTTAAATAAACCCCCTTTTTAGACCAGTTGATCTGCCGTTTCTTTTCTTTTCTCCTCTGCCCCCATACTTGCCAACCTTGAGACCTCCGATTTCGGGAGGGAGGGGGGGGGCGTGGTCAGAGGTGGGGTGGGGGCGTGGTTAAGAGGGGAGGAGTATATTTACAGCTAGAATTCACCAAGTCAAGTATTTCATATATATACTGTATATATAAGAAATACTTGACTTTCAGTGAATTCTAGCTATATATATATATTTATTTTATTATATATATATATATATATATATATATATATATATATATATATATATATATATATATATATATATATATATTTAAATAAGAGAAATACTTGAATTTCAGTGTTCATTTATTTACACATATACACACGCATAACACTCATCTACTCATTGTTGAGTTGCGGGTTCAATTGTCCATCCTTGTTCTATTCTCTGTCACAATTGTTTCTAACCATGCTGAACACCCTCTCTGATGATGCATTCTGCTTCGTCTCCTTGTTGTGTGCGCGGTCGTGCACTGCACTCTCTAAAAGCCGTAGATGTTATTGTCACATATGCATGTACAGTAGATGGCGGTATTGTCCTGTTTATGAGTGTCACAACATTGCTGTTTACGGCAGAAAAACTGCTTTACGGTAGAGGAAAACGTGACTGCTGTTGTTGTGTGTTGTTGCCGCGCTGGGAGGACGTTAATGAAACTGCCTGACAATAAACCCACATAAGAAACCAAGAACTCGCCCTCGATCATTCTACAGTTATAACGTGATTGGGCAGGCACGCTGTTTATATTGTGGGAAAGCGAATGTGACAACAGGCTGTCGACACGTCACCCAGGTCCGCCTGAATTTCGGGAGATTTTCGGGAGAAAATTTGTCCCGGGAGGTTTTCGGGAGAGGCGCTGAATTTCGAGAGTGTCCTGGAAAATCCGGGAGGGTTGGCAAGTATGTCTGCCCCCCTCTCCCTTATTGAGGGGGGAGGGGGGCACATGTCCGGTGGCCATGGATGAAGTGCTGGCTGTCCAGAGTCGGGACCCGGGGTGGACCGCTCGCCTGTACATCGGTTGGGGACATCTCTGCGCTGCTGACCCGTCTCCGCTCGAGATGGTCTCCTGCTGGCCCCACTATGGACTGGACCAGGGGTATGGAACCTATGACTCTAGAGCCAGATGTGGCTCTTTTGATGACTGCATCTGGCTCTCAGATCAATCTTAGCTGACATTGCTTAACATGATAAGTATTGAATAATCCCGTTGGTAATCGCAGTGTTAAAAATATCGTTAAAATATAAAACATTCTCATGCATTTTAATCCATCCATCCTTCATCATTTTCTACTGCACCTGTCAGAATGATTTAAGTTTAATAATTTAATAATCTAAGTTATCACAAAACTCTGTGTTGCCATGAGTTTCCGGCGAGAAGACGAAAGCTGTCTTTGAACCTACCAAGAAGAAGGCTTGTAAAATTTGCTATTGCGATTTGCATAGTGACTGAACCGCCTCAGGGATCTCTTGAAGGACCCACAACAGGGTGAGGCGAGCATCAAGGTTAGTTATTCTTTCAAATGGGTTGAGTAAGCTGTTTTTTTGTTAGTATCTAGTGATGACATGGCACTGGGAGAGACTTCTGGGCGGCTTCTTTTGCTGGGGCAAAGCAAGTTGTCTTCCCAATAATAGTGCAGTCGTAAGACTCATTTACTTATTCCTGTAGAGCCCAAAGCCATGTGCGACAGTGGTCAAAATTGTAGTGTGGACAATGTAAAGTTCCCTTCTCTTACCATTTGAGAATTATTACTGGTGAGAAACTCCTCATTCTAGAATGGTGGTCAGCAACCCGCGGCTCTAGAGCCGCATGCAGCTCTTTAGCGCCGTCCTAGTGGCTCCCTGGACCTCTTTCAGAGATGTGTGAAAATGGAAAATATATTTTTTGTTTTAAAATATTTTCTGTAGGAGAACAGACATGACACAAACCTTCCTAATTGTTAGAAATCCCAGTGTTTATGTTATACATGCTTCACTGATGAGAGTATTTAGCAATCACTGTGTTGTCCTACTAATTTCAGCGATGCTTGAACTCATCGTAGTTTGTTTGTGTGTACAACTTTCTCCAATGCTGCCACAGTAAGACGTGTTTTATGCCACTCCTTCTTTGTCTAATTTTGTCCACCAAACGTTTTATGCTGTGCGTGAACGCACAAAGGTGAGCTTTGTCGATATTATTGATTTGCTGGAGTGCAAGTTAAGCAATGCTAACATGCTATTTAGGCTAGCTTTATGTACATATTGCATCATTATGCCTCGTTTGTAGGTATATTTCCATTGCTTATATCCTCTGTGTATTTAATTTATATGTATTTGTCTCATGACACATTATCTGTATGTAATATTGGCTGCATTTCTGATAGTTGTTTGTGGGCCATGTTGTTCCAGACCACAGCAAACGTTACCCAGCTTGCAAAGATTGTAATAAATCCATTAGAAGAAGACAGCCTGCCGTTTCCATTAACTTGAACACACACATCTAAACCTTTGGCCATTCTGAGCCAGTAATTTCTAGGAGTTATCTCACGCTGTGAGAAGCCTCCGTTTTACTAATGTTTTTCAATGTTGCAAAAAAGTGTAGAATAAAAATGTAAATACATTTCTGTCAACAAAGATTTGCGTCAGCCTTTGATAGTAGGCAATATAGCTAATATAGACACTTACATCATGTGTTGCCTTCATTGAAACAATTTGGAGGAGGCTGGATGACAACCCCGAAAGAGTGGTGACAACTGAAGAGACAGTTGACAGCCCGGAAAGACGGCAACCGGGGCAGGGAGGGGTAGCATCCCAAGCTGCAGCTCTCGCAAGGGAGCACCCGTACAGCGCTACGAAAAACCCTGAAGATACATCAGATCAAGATAGGCTGCCTAGGGAAACCCGTGGTGCAACGCACAGTGCCAGTACCCTGTACGGAACCTGATGAGACGGAGGAGGATCCAGGCCCGGACACTCCCCACAGTGCCCAGAACCTCCAAGCACCAGCGGAGCAGCCCCAGGGCAGACCGTAGGAGGGGGGACGCGTGGCGTAGAGCGCTACCTGGACACAAGTCGAGGGACTGATCACCCTCGGCTGGGTCGCCCGGGTGAGGGTGTTTGATTAAGACCTGAAACACCCTATGACCCCGGGAGAATCACTGATGATTTTTCCAAGTTGCACCGTGAGGTGTATTATAAAAGTATTCTAGTATGGCATCGCCATTGACTTCCAGGAAGAGGCTGGATGACAACCCAGAAATAGTGGTGACAACTGAAAAGACAGTTGATAGCCCAGAAAGACGGCAACCGGGCCAGGGAGGGGTAGCATCCCAAGCTGCAGCTCTCGCAAGGGAGCACCCATACAGCGCTACGAAAAACCCTGAAGATACATCAGACCAAGATAGGCTGCCTAGGGAAACCCGTGGTGCAACGCACAGTGCCTGTACCCTGTACGGCACCTGATGAGACGGAGGAGGATCCAGGCCCGGACACTCCCCACAGTGCCCAGAACCTCCAAGCACCACAGGCGCAGCCCCAGGGCAGACCGTCGGAGGGGGGACTCGTGACGTAGAGCGCTACCTGGACACAAGTCGAGGGACTGATCACCCTCGGCTGGGTCGCCCGGGTGAGGGTGTTTGATTAAGACCCGAAACACCCTATGACCCCGGGAGAATCACTGATGATGTGTCCAGGTTGCACCGTGAGGTGTATTATAAAACTAAACTAACACTTATGTAAGGCTTTTAATTTTCAGAAAGATGCACTGTGCAAACGAGAGAAGTTTGCCTATTTGAAAGCTGACTTCATTAGACAAGCTGCAAGGGCAGTGGCAGGACTAATGTTGACAAATGAAATGATGATGCTGCAACTGAGCTCCTACAGATCAGATTTGGAAGAAACGATCTTGTGATAAACGCTCACATGCCGAAGTTGCTAAACCTAACCCCTGTGAAAAAGTCATCCGATGTGCATGCTTTAAGACAGCCATATAATGAATGTGAGATTCAAATCAGGAATCTTTAGTCATTGGGTGTGGTGTCAGAGATTGTTGGAAGGCTGTTATGCCCAATCCTGTTGGAGATGATTCCAGATTACATAGCTCTTGAATAGAGCCTCTGAAAGACAGATGACGATTAATGGAAGGTGTCCGAAATAGTCACATTCATGCTAAAAGAGGTCCATAGCAAAGAAAGAGTGTTACAAATTACACGGCTATACACTCCACAACTAGTGGAGAACAAGCCACAGCACATTGATTATTTTAAAATGAGAAGACCCCATATGCAATCTGCTTCTGCACCGCATACAGGGAGACAGAAGCAAAACAAATGTTTGTTCTGCAACGTTAAAGAGCACAAATCTGAAATTGTCCAGACCATGACCCTAACTGATAGAAAAGAAAAACTGAAGAAGATCGGAAGATCCTATGTGTGTTTAGGGCAGAAACACATTGCAAAATGCTGTAAAATCAAAAACGTGTCTTGCGATAAATGCGACAGGAGACACCACGTCGCTGTATGCACGGGTGAAACAATGGATAAGCAATCTACCTCTGAACCAGAAGAGGCTGTAGTTGTTTCAGTTATTCCCCATTTTGTAGAGAATGACCAAGCCACACATAATGCTGTGTTGCTACAAACTGCAAATGTGTGGGTCAGAGGTCCATTCTGGATGGAGGCAGTTAAATGAGTTTCATATTCATGGAAAGCTGGTGAGAAACCTAAAGTTACCAGTAATAAGACAAGAAACACTCTCTCTGATCACAATGCAGCACAGTGATGGCCCTCCTACAAAATGTGTGGGATCTTGGTCAGAAAATAGAAAGAGAAGCAGTGGAAACTCCCCAGATATGCTCAGCAATGATGAAAGTACCTGGTGAGCAGCTTAAGAAGAAGGGACTACACCTAGCAGACTTTTCAGGAAGTGATGATGACTCAGAACTACGTATCCTAATATTTTGGCAGATAGTGACGGGAGGAGTCGAGAAACTAACTGGCTTTGGAGAGGAGATTTGGATGATCTGTGCAGGGACCAGTGTCTATGTCAAGTGTCACAGAAGCAACCTTTATGTTGATTCCACTGGAAGAGGACACTCTAATATCCAAACAACTCTGTGCATTCTGGGAAATCGAGTCGATGGGTATTAGAGCCAAGAATGCCCAGAACTCAGCCCAGGAAGAGGCTCTTCAGATGTGTGAGAAAAAAACAACCTACTCTCTTGGCTCACGGCAAAAGCGGTCGCATTCCCTCCCCTCTCCGTGTCTGCCCTGCTTGCCTCTTTGTCTCGTCCTGTCTTGTTCAACTTTCTTGTTGCCTTTTTTGCACTGCTCTTCAAAATGTAAACAATGGAATTGATCAACCATCCTCTCAACAAAACTGACAAGATCTCGGGTCCAGGGGACCTGTCTGTCCTGTCGGAACGGTTGTTGCTGGACACACGTCAGACTCTTGGGAGAAGAGGAATGTCGCGTGCGTGGTGACCCTTTCAGTCGAGGACATTGAAGATATCTACCTATTTTTATCCATGATAACAGGACATCTGCTGATTGACGTAAGCGTGACCCTGATGTATCGACAAAATGCTGGCAGCCGTTCAAGGCACCCCAAAGCTTCCACAAATGATTGGACACTCTGGACACTCAGATTTTTCTGATTTGGTATAAATTGCAAATTCAATAACATCGGACTCCGTCTTCCCTGCAGGATGAGTTTGAGGACCAGAAAAAGACAATTGGGATTGAAAAGTTTAAATGTGTTTTCGTTCGCTCGAACACACACATTCTCATTTGGATTCTTTTCCCCAGCTGCGACGTGGCAAGGTTGTTGTTTCAAGATCCCCTTCGAGGACAGTGCACCGAAGATGAAACAAACTCCTTCCCTGTCAACAACACCTGGACAGATAAACTGTTCTTTTTCCACCGCCCGCAGAGCAAACCCCAGGCATACAGACTTAACACACACACACACACCATGGACCATGGATACATATGCACCCATGCCCCCACCCCCACCCTACGCCTTTGCCGTCGCCATAACCCCCTCAGGGGAATGGACGCTGGAGCAGCGCTAAAAAGAGCTGCAGCTCCACTACCTTAGACCTGCAGCCCTCTCCCCTCCTGTTGCAAGTCTCATGGTCTCTGTTTCATAGCATGTTTATGTGTATTTATCAGCTATCAAGTTTTTTTTCTTGGCCCCATTCTGGAACCCTCCTCATCCCAGATATACATATTTTGTTTTACTCATCACCCACACCCCTAGCATCCACATTGTTCCCACCTTTTACGGGGCGCCGTTCTGTCTCTCTGTACAATGTATGTCTGCTCTTGAACGGGATTGTGCTGAAAATGAAATTGTGTTGTACTTGTGCAATGACACTAAATAACTTCTGATATCAGGTGAAGTTGCCATGGAAGCCAGAAAGTGTAGGACTCTCAAACAACTACAGAATTGCAAAAAAACAACTAGAGTGTTTGTTCTCCCGGGATGCAAACAGACTATTCCGGACAAGGCTTACAGGTAGGAACATATTTATTAACCTTCTCAAAACTCAAAGTTCTACAAAAAACGGATAACAAGCCGAAGGCACAACACACCGATCGCACTTGGAGCTAAACTAACACTTAGCATAAACTATAACAAGGAAAACTTACTAGCTGTGGCATGAACAAACAAAAACGTATGTATACAAGGCATGAAGCGAACACTTGGCATAAACTTGGAATCAGACATGCAAAGGCAGGCTTAAATAGTGTCTCTTGATTAGAGCCAGGTTAGTGTCCCGAACAACAGAGGCAGGTGAAAATCATAAGTAACCATGGTGACTAAACTCAGGGGGTGCACAGACAGGAACTCTAGGAGTCCAAAACAAACAGAAAACACAAAACATGATCCAGACCACGGATCATGACATAGAGGGCCTAAAGAAAATGTTCAAAAGGGTGCAACACTGTGTAGCAGGTACAACCAAGTAGTGGAGAACTATTTATAGCAAGGTATTGCAGAAACTGTGGCAATGTGAAGTACTGCACGCCTCACCATGCAGTGTTTAGAGATGAGAAAACAACCACGAAATTAAGGGTGGTCTTTGATGCATCGTCCCATGGATATGGCTGCCCCTCCCTTAATGATTGCTTATATATACAGGCCCAAACCTGAATCAACATCTTCTAAGTGTCCTCATCAAATCTCAAGAACATAAGATAGCCTATAAATCAATAACAGAAGCATTTTTTTCAGGACATCTCTCTCAGACAGCGACAAAGATGCTGACAGGTTCCTGTGGATCAAAAGTCCACCAGGAAAACAGGACGAGCAACTACAAACCCCAAAACCAGTGATGTTGGCATGTTGTGTAAATCGTAAATGAAAACAGAATACAATTATTTGCAAATCATTTTCAACTTATATTCAATTAAATAGACTGCAAAGACAAGCAGTTCGAACGTTCGAACTGGAAAAATTTGTTATTTTTTGCAAAAATTAGCTCATTTGGAATTTGATGCCTGCAAAATGTTTCAAAAAAGCTGGCACAAGACTGATAAAGTTGAGGAATGCTCATCAAACACTTATTTGGAAAATCCCACAGGTGAACAGGCTAATTGGGAGCAGGTGGGTGCCATGATTGGGTATAAAAGAAGCTTCCATGAAATGCTCAGTCATTCACAAACAAGGATGGGGTGAGGGTCACTACTTTGTCAACAAATGCGTGAGCAAATTGTCCAACAGTTTAAGAACTCTTCTCAACCAGCTATTGCAAGGAATTTAGGGATTTCACCATCTACGGTCCGTAATATCATCAAAAGATTCAGAGAATCTGGAGAAATCACTACACGTAAGCGATGATATTACGAACCTTCGATCCCTCAGGCGGTACTGCATCAAAAAGCAACATCAGTGTGTAAAGGATTTCACCACCTGAGCTGAGGAACACTTCAGAAAACCACTGTCAGTAACTACAGTTTGTTGTTACATCTGTAAGTGCAAGATAAAGCTCTACTCTGCAAAGCCAAAGCCATTTATCGACAACACCCATAAATGCCGCCATCTTCGCTGGGCCCGAGCTCATCTAAGATGGACTGATGCAAAGTGAAAAAGTGTTCTGTGGTCTGACGAGTCCACATTTCAAATTGTTTTTGGAAACTGTGGACGTCGTGTCCTCCGGACCCAAGAGGAAAAGAACCATCCGGATTGTTATAGGCGCAAAGTTCAAAAGCCAGCATCTGTGATGGTGGGGGGTGTACTAGTGACCAAGGCATGGGTAACTTACACATCTGTGAGGGCACCATTAATGCTTAAAGGTACATACAGGTTTTGGAGCAACATATGTTGCCATCCAAGCAACGTTATCATGGACGCCCCTGCTTATTTCAGCAAGACAATGCCAAGCCACGTTACACGTTACAACAGCGTGGCTGTCATAGTAAAAGAGTGCGGGTACTAGACTGGCCTGCCTGTAGTCCAGACCTGTCTCCCATTGAAAATGTGTGGCTCATTATGAAACCTAAAATACGACAACGGAGACCCCGGACTGTTGAACAACTAAAGCTGCACATCAAGCAAGAATAGGAAATAATTCCACCTGAAAAGCTTCAATATTTGGTCTCCTCAGTTCCCAAACGTTTACTGAGTGTTGTTAAAAGGAAAGGCCATGTAACACAGTGGTAAAAATGCCCCTGCACCAACTTTTTTGCAATGTGTCGCTGCCATTAAAATTAATGATTATTGCAAAAAAATATATGTTTCTCAGTTCGAACATTAAATATCTTGTATTTGCAGTCTATTCAAGTAACTTTAAGTTGAAAAGGATTTGCAAAGGATTCTGTTTTTATTTACAAATTCCACAACGTGCCAACTTCACTGGTTTTGGGGCTTGTACATTATATGGCCCCCACGGAAATACTTGCTCTCTCAGCCGAAAAGGCTCCCGACTCCTGTATTATGATGCTCTGGGTTTTGAAAGGTGGTTGGGACAACCTTCTCTGTTGATTAGTACCCCCTTTTAAAAAACGGACCTAAACTAAAAACCCATATTTCAAAAAAACAGTTCAGTAGTTTTGTATTGAGCAATAATGCAACTGCAACAAGTCTGAAAGGTCACAAAAAAAATATCCCACCAGCTCGATCAGTCCAGGTGAGCCAAAGTTTCTTCCAGAGTGGATCCAGATGAATTTAGTGGGTAGTTTCAGGTTTATTGCCTTCTTTCCTTTTATAGTTCTTTACAGTAGCTCGCTTCCGAACCCGGCCTGGGAAAGAGCAGGCCTGCTAACTCCTGGATATTGCTCTTGTCTACTGGCAAGCCGACTAATGTAAAGAATTTGTTACGTTTTGTCATCCACACGATTGGAGATAAAAAAAAACAAACAAACAAATAAAACAACTATTCACCGGCAGCTTTGTGCATTTTGTCCAGCCAGAAAAAAAACACCACGGATGACTGGCGCAAAACAAATGTGTTCATCATTATAGTAATGCATCTGCAATGACGTGTATATTATCTTTAAATCAGTGTACTGTATAGAACAGGGGTCGGCAACCCAAAATGTTGAAAAATTCTAAAAATTCTAAATGAAAATCTGTCTGGAGCTGCAAAATAATGAAAAGGCTTATATAAGTGTTATAATGAAGGAAACACATGATGCAAGTGTCTATATTAGCCTACTATCAAAGGCTGACGCAAATTTTCGTTGACATAAATGTTGTATTTTAATCTTTATTCTCCACATTTTTGCAACATTTTGAATTCATTAGTAAAATGGAGGCTTCTCACAGGAAGAGAAAACTTCTGGAATTTACTAGCTTAGAATGGCCAAAGGTATAGATGTGTGTGTCCAAATCTAAGGAAATGTCAGGCTGTCTTCTTCTAATGGATTCATTTCAATCTTTCCAAGCTGGGTAACGTTTGCTGTGGTCTGGAACAACATGGCCCACAAACAACTATAAGAAATGCAGCCAATATTACATACAGATAATGTGTCGTGAGACATGGAAATATAAATTAAATACACAGAGGACATAAGTAAAGGAAATTAAATGAGCGCAAATTTACCTACAAACGAGGCACAATGATGCAATATGTACATACAGTAGACTAAATAGCATGTTAGCATCGACTAGGTGACTTTGGTCAATCCAAGTCTTGGATTGACCAAATATGCCTGATAAGCACTACAGGAAATCAATGACATCAACAAAGCTCACCTTTTGTGGATTCACGCACAGCATAAAAGGTTTGGTGGACAAAATGAGACAAAGAAGGAGTGGCATAAAACAAGTCTTTCTGTGGCAGCATTGGAGAAAGTTGTACATGTAAACAAACTACGATGAGTTCAAGGATCGCTGAAATTAGTAGGACATAACGGTGCTTGCCAAATACTGTCATCATTAAAGCATGTATAACATAAACAGTGGGATTTATAACAACTAGGAAGGTTTGTGTCATGTTTTGTTTTCCTACAGAAATTATATTAACACAAAAAATGTATTATTTTCTTCATCTTAATCCATTTTCACACATCTCTTAATGAGGTCCAGGGAGCCACTCGGCGGCGCTAAATGTGGCTCTACAGATCTCTCGATGAACAACTGCTACAATCCATCCCCAGAGTCTCAACAGCACAGGACCTTACCCCAAACATTAAAGAAGTCGTCAAGTATCAAGCGCGGACAAAAGTGCATCCAGCTCTACTGGATCGCAAACACCAAAACATACCAGAAAAAACAACAATTCCTGCGAACACAGTTCCAATTTCAAATGCTAGTAGCAATAAATAAAGATGCCCTGTATCTACATTTCTATATTGTCTTTAGTGTTGTCCCGGTACCAATATTTTAGTAACCGGTACCGGTACCAAAATGTATTTCAATATTTTTCAGTACTTTTCTAAATAAGGGGCACCACAAAAAATGGCATTATTGGCTTCATTTTAACAAAAAAAATCTTACGGTACATTAAACATATGTTTCTTATTACAATAAAAGAACAATTTTGTCCTTAAATAAAATAGTGAGCATACAAGACAACTTGTCTTTAAGTAGCAAGTAAGCAAACAAAGGCTTCTAATTAGTCTGCTGACGTATTCAGTAACATATTGTGTCATTAATCATACTATTTTGTCAAAATTAAGCTGTAAAAATGTATTTGTTGAAGTCGCTTCCTAGCGGTCCCACTGTCAGACACGACACCGGAGCCAAGCGTGCAGGTTTAACAAGGTTTTTAATGATAAGGTTGTCAACAAAAGTTTTCTCTCCTAGTAGAACGTGACTTTTCAGTCACGTCCGTATCCTCTCTCCCCTCCTGCTCCCTCAGCACCATGGACAGAGGCGGTGACTTTTGCTCCTGCAGGCAGCGCTGGCTACATCTCCCTCCACAGTATTATTAATCCACTTGTTCATTTACTGTAAATATCTGCTTTAATCTACACTTCTGTTAAAAGGTAATAATCACTTATTCTTCTGTTGTTTGATACTTTACATTAGTTTTGGATGATACCACAAATTTAGGTATCAATCCGATACCAAGTAGTTACAGGATCATACATTGGTCGTCATATTCAAAGTCCTCATGTGTCCAGGGACATATTTCCTGAGTTTATAAACATAAAATTAATTACTATACTATACTAATACCGGTATACCGTACAACCGTAGTGTGAATGATAGAAAAACTTGAAAAAAAATGTAGTTCACCTTTAAGTTTTACAAGCTTACATACGCAGAACTGACCAAACACAAAGATTGTCTGTGTGGCACACCCCAAAACCCTCTCCATGTGTGTATTACATACAAAATATAAACTTGACACAAATTGTTTGCAGCAAACTTATTCGTTTCAGCACTAGGTACCAAAGGCCAATTATTATTTTTAAGACAATTACTGGATGCAATAAGCACAAATGCTGTTATATATTAATTGAGCAGTCACATGCTATGATTTCAATCAACAACAATCTATGCAATTATTGAAAAGCTAAACAAATTCAACTTAAACAAATTAATAATACATTGATTTGTTACCCTCAAGGTTTATAGTCTCTCTCTCTCTCTGGCTTTCTGCAGAAAAATCTGGCTGGTAGATCTATTCCTGGGCAAGAAAGCCCACAAAAGTCCCTTTTCTATGTGATTAAAGCTGTTTTGCACCTTTTTGTGTGCTATGTTGGTAAGATGCTGCAGCCTTATGTTTATTATATACTTATTCAACACATTTCTCGATTATAATTACAAAGGATGAATATCACAATGATTTATTGCGATTTTCCCTTCACCCCACAATTTTACCGTTTTTGATTCATTAGTACCGTGATACTATACTAGTACCATTATACCGTCCATCCATCTTCTTCCGCTTATCCGAGGTCGGGTCGCGGGGGCAGCAGCCTAAGTAGGGAAGCCCAGACTTTCCTCTCCCCAGCCACTTCGTCCAGCTCTTCCCGGGGGATTCCGAGGCGTTCCCAGGCCAGCCGGGAGACATAGTCTTCCCAACGTGTCCTGGGTCTTCACCTTGGCCTCCCTAGGGAGGCGTTCGGGTGGCATCCTGAGCAGATGCCCGAACCAACTCATCTGGCTCCTCTCAATGCGGAGGAGTTGCGGCTTTACTCCAAGTTCCTCCCGGATGACGGAGCTTCTCACCCTATCTCTAAGGGAGAGCCCCGCCACCCGGCGGAGGAAAGTCATTTTGGCCTCTTGTACCCGTGATCTTGTCCTTTCGGTCATAACCCAAAGCTCATGACCATAGGTGAGGATGGGAATGTAGATTGACCGGTAAATTGAGAGCTTTGCCTTCCGGCTCAGCTCCTTCTTCACCACAACGGATCGATACAGCGTATGCATTACTGAAAACGCCACACCGATCCGCCTGTCAATCTCACGATGCACTATTCCCCCACTCGTGAGCAAGACTCCGAGGTACTTGAACTCCTCCACTTGGGGCAAGATCTCCTCCCCAACCTGGAGATGGCACTCCACCCTTTCCCGGGCGAGAACCATGGACTCATACTTGGAGGTGCTGATTCTCATCCCAGTCGCTTAACACTGCTGCTGCGAACTGATCCAGTGAGAGCTGAAGAGGTAGATGGAAGGTAGATATAATCATAAAATAAACTAGAACAAACAACAAATGTAGAAACACACATTTTTACAATGGAGTTCAGGGTGCGCATCGTGCCGTCAACAAACTGCGAGCGCTGCGCGGAAATCTAACTACAAAGATGATGGTCATATTGACTTTGCATTTTACTGTTTTGTTATTTTTATCTGTTGAGTGGATAATTTACAATAAAATAAAGGCACTGTTCGTTGCTACAGCATTAGTCTGTTGCCAGCAACAACCAACGCTGATTGGAGTAGAGGCAGCCAATCCAAAGGGCGCTTAAAGCCAGCTGACACGTCATGTGTGATGTGGGTTACACTTGAATTGCTATTGCGACCTCCAGTGGACACATTTAGAACAGCAGTTTCTTTCATTAAAAAAATTGCAGCTCATGTTATACTTAAATTTATTTTGCGGGCCGTGGGCCGGATTAAACCTCTTCGCTTGCCTGATACGTTTGACACCCCTGCTATAGGTGAAAAGGAAACAATTAATGTAGAATAGTTAGGCATGCTGGTAACTGTAATCCTATTATTTTGTCTTTCACCTAACTTTGACGGCTGTGTGTTAAAGGCGGGTTACAAATGAGTTGTTTAAATACTGAACAGATGTTTAACTTATCCCAATAAACATCTGTTCAGTATTTTAACATAAAAGTGTTTGATTGTGAGGCATTAAAAGCCACTAAACGCAACGGGTCTATCAGACCCACAAACGCTGGCTGAGTAACAACAATATGAACATTGCACGGAACATTTCTCTGCCAGTTTCTGCATCCCACAGGGATTCTTCTTTTGTGTTTCTGCACCTGCGGTTCTGTTGCGTTTTGGACCAGTTGTTCCTCCCAGGGAATTCAAGTCACAAGTGGCTCCCAAGCTCTTTACGACACTTAAAGCTGAGTAGAAAAACCACCAGAGACAGAATAGGTATTTTGTAATATATTTGCAAAGCTTTGCATATATACATTGAGACCAGTCCAGCATAGAACACTCTATCGCGCCGCCAAGATGGTCTGCCCCCCCGGAAAACCCTCTCCCCTCTTAAGTCCCTGGCAGTCATGTCTCTCTAGCCAAAACAAATGTCCATTATCTCTGTCTCTAACATTCCTCACTTCAAGGTTAAGCACACAGTTTTGCAGACAACCAAAAGACCACAATTGGAAGAAAAACACTAGCCGTTTTGTAATATGATTATGAAATAAAAAGAAGTAACACTTAAATTTGGATATATGTAAATATCTGCCTCCGACAGTTCCCACACAAGGTTGCAACATTATTTGTCAACACTGTCTGCTCTCATTTTCTCGCACATTTGACCCTCTGTTGTTCTGTGTACCTACACTCTGTCCTCCTCCTGTCTAGGCCTGCTCTGTGTGTGTGTGTGTGTGTGTGTGTGTGTGTGTGTGTGTGTGTGTGTGTGTGTGTGTGTGTGTGTGTGTGTGTGTGTGTGAGTGGGTGCGTGTGGTACATAGAACATCAATTTCCACACTTCTATTAGCCCTGGGTCCAATGGACCCGGACATCCTATATGTAATAGAAATGTGTAGGGGGGATGGTCATTAAATATGTATTCTGAAATATGTTCTTCACAGAAAATGAGCCAAAGTCAGTCAGTCTCAGTTTGAAAAATGAATTAATTGTATCATTTTTCTTTTAATAAAAAATGAAAACGGGTCCCACAGACCCGAACACCACACAAGGGTTAAAGAAGAATAGTATTGAATCCAGATCTTTAGCGCTCATATTAGTTATGAAGGCGATGTGATCATCTTTACCGAGGATTTGACAGTTTTAGAGTCCCCCACCCAGCACGTTTGAGAAAAAACAATGCTTCGCATCATCCCTGCTTGATCTGCTAATGTGAGACTGGTTCAATAAATTCCTTTTGATCTTTGGGTTTACATGTGACATGATATTGTAGGGGTCTCCGTTGCCCTTAGTTGGCAGTGTGATTAATTATAGACGTGAAATATGGACCCCTTCAGGGTGTCATCATACATCATTCATCATGCTAGATATTGTTGAATTGAATAATTGATGATATTATGAATGTTGCTGTTCTATTATTTCTCCGTGTGGCAAATGTAGTTGCTGCTAATATTAGACGAAAGTCGCAGTGTGAATCTCTGCCATTGTGTCCCGTCTATGTCACTTCTCCAAATCCACTTGTTTACAGTTTGATGTTGTTCAGCAATCATGTGTAGGCCTATTGCCGTGTCTACTTGAATGTTGAGGAGGGTTATTCAAACAGACTGCATAATTCTTTTTTGTTTGTCATGCTTGGTGGTTATGGTTCCTTAATGTCTTTGATAGCAAACACTGTAACTTCTTTCTTTCTTTCTTTCTTTCTTTAGTTTATTTCGAACATGAACACACTTACATCATAATACATCACACAATTTCATATCATTTCATTTTACATCATGCCCGAAAAGGAGTAGGAAGAAGAAAAGCTTATTTAATCCTACCCCTTTCCCACTTCAAGCGTTTCCAAATATATAGAATCATTTACTGACCTTTTTATATAATAAAATAACATCTATGAATTAGTATACAACAGTTTTGTAATATGTAATTAATTAATTAATTCAGTCATTATTAACATACTGAGATGAAGAATATCTTATTTTCAATAAGGTTGAAAGTATTTCTCATAATTCTTCTTTTTTGTACTCTGTAAGCACTATTATTTTGAACAATCTCTTAAACTGGATCATATCAGTAAAATTTTTAACTTCTTTACTTAATCCATTCCATAATTTAATTCCACATACTGATATGCTAAAAGTTTTAAGTGTTGTACGTGCATATAAATGTTTTAAATTATTTTTTCCTCTAAGGTTATATTTCTCCTCTTTAGTTGAGAAGAATTGTTGTACATTCTTTGGTAGCAGGTTATAGTTTGCTTTGTACATCATTTTAGCTGTTTGCAATTTTACCAAATCACCAAACTTTAATATTTCTGACTTAATAAATAAAGGGTTTGTGTGTTCTCTATATCCAACATTATGTATTATTCTAACTGATCTTTTTTGTAACACGGTTAGCGAATGTAGCGCACATTTGTAGTTATTTCCCCATATTTCTGCACAATAACTCAGATATGGTAACACTAGAGAGCAGTAGAGAATATGTTGTGATTTTTGGCCCAGGACATATTTTGCTTTATTCATTATTGAAATGTTTTTTGCCACCTTATGTTGTATGTTTTGTATATGAGATTTCCAGTTCATTTGATCATCTATTAATACTCCCAAAAATCTAGTTTCTTTTACCCTTTCTATGTCTACTTCGTCTATTTGTATTTGTGTATGATGCTCTTTTCTACTATTACCAAATAGCATTATTTTAGTTTTACTGAGATTCAAAGATAGTCTGTTTTTGTCAAACCATCTTCTGGTCCTCTTATTTGTCTAGAGCAGGGATCGGCAACCTTTACCAGTCAAAGAGCCTTTTTGACCAGTTTCACAAATTAAAGATAACAATGGGAGCCACAAAAATCTTTTAAAATTTAAAATGAATTAACACTGCATAAAAGTTTTTTTTTTGCTTTGTGCTATGTATAAACGAAGGGTCTCAGACACGCGGCCCACATCTTAATATGAAAATTGAATGTTAATGCGGCCCGCGGGTTTTATATGAATGGCGCTTGACAGCGTCATACTTTCCTTCCCTCCCGATTTTGCTGGTAGACCACTAATCTCAAGGTAACTATCCTCTCGAACGTGCCGTGATGGTACAGCATTTAGCGCCCACCACAACGAGCGTGCCGGCCCAGCCACACGTTGTACGGAGCTTTTGCTTACTCTTACTAATAATGCGCCACACTGTGAACCCACACCAAACAAGAATAACACACACATTTCGGGAGAACATCTGCACCGTAACACAACATAAACACAACAGAACAAATACCCAGAATCCCATGCAGCCCTAACTCTTCCGGGCTACATTATACACCCCCGCTACCAAACCCCGCCCACCTCAACCGACGCACAGAGGGGGGTTGGGGGGGGGGGGGGGGGTTGATGTGTGAGGGAGCAGGGTTGGAGTGGGGGCGGGGTTTGGTGGTAGCAGGGGTGTATAATGTAGCCCGGAAGAGTCAGGGCTGCATGGGATTCTGGGTATTTGTTCTGTTGTGTTTATGTTGTGTTAAGGTGCAGATGTTCTCCCGAAATGTGTTTGTCATTCTTGTTTGGTTTTGGTTCAAAGTGTGGCGCATTATTAGTAAGAGTGTTAAAGTTGTCTTATATGGCCACCGTCAGTGTAACCTGTGTGACTGTTGACCAAGTATGCCTTGCTGTCACTTACGTGTGCAAGCAGAAGATTGAAATAACTAAAGGCTAGGCTTGCACGTATTATTATTGTAAGGGTGAAATTCGGAGAATGTTAATCCCGGGAGTTTTCTGCGAGAGGCATTGAAATCTGGAAGTCACAAGGGAAAATCGGGGGGGTCGGTAAGTATGCAGCTGAGCTGCATCAGAGTGATCAAAGAGCCGCATGCGGCTCCGGAGCCGCGGGTTGCCGACCCCTGGTCTAGAGGTAGATGTTTTTTCATTGATGCTTCAACTCTTCTTGAATTGTTCTGTGCTTCCTTAAAGGGCCCCTGTAATGCTGACAACTGCCATAACGGGGGGTTTTCGCAGCTTACTGCGAGGTTTGTTCTCCCAGGAAGCAAACGGACTATTCCGGACAGGACTTGAAGGTAGGAACATATTTACTAATTAATTAATCCTACACAGAACAAAAGACAGGAACTAAAACAAAAGGAAAGTGTGCCGATTGCACGAGAGGCTAAGGAACATAGAACTTAACACAGGAAACATACGCTAACACTTAGCCTGAACTATGGATATAGAACAAACAAAACTTACTGTGGCATGAAACCAATAACTAGCAAAAAACTTGGAATCGGACATGGAACGAGCAGCATGAACTATGCATGAAACTGTGGCATGAAACGAGCTATGACGCCAGGCCGACTAACCGGCAAAGACAGGCTTAAATAATAGTCTCTTGATTAGAGCAGGTGTCCCGAACACATGAGGCAGGTGAAACTAATAAGTCGTCATGGAAACTAAAACAAACAAAGGTGTACAAAAACAGGAACTATTAGAGTCTTAAAACTAACAGAAAATAACAAAAACATGATCCTGACTACAGATCATAACAACAACATTGGCACATGTTTCATAGTTCTGGACCTAAAACATATGTTGAGGCAAGGTTATATCGCATAGTGCAGGGGTCGGCAAAAGAAAATGTTGAAAGAACCATATCGGCCCAAAAATACAAAAAACAAATCCGTCTGGAGCCGCAAAAAATTAAAAGTCGTATATAAGTCTTATAATGGAGGCAACACATGATGTAAGTGTCTATATTAGCTATAATAGCCTACTATCAAAATGACTTTGGAATTCTTATATGAGTGTGTGGAGGGGGGCATGGTCGGCGCGCCTCCTGCAGGAATGGGGTGTGTATGGACCGGCCTTGAAGCACAGCTGGCAAGCTATTGGATTACCCAGCTGGGGTGATCATCCAATCACCTGCCATGCTTATCAGCAGCAGCCGCTGGACATTGCGAGAGAGAGAAGACCCGAAGAACGACGCGCAGAAAGACTGAAAAATCACGGAGCAGAGACTGTCGTGAGGTGCTTCCAGACGAAAGACTGAAAAGTTGTAGAGTGGAGTGCGGTCCTAGCGTGTGTGCGCGCTCACAATAAAAGACATTAATAAAACCAGACTCCCGGGCTACTGTGAAGATCTGTCGGTATCAGGTGAACCCACGAGAGAGAGACTACCACAGAGTGTTATAATGAAGGCAACACATGATGTAAGTGTCTATATTAGCTATAATAGCCTACTATCAAAATGTTGTTCCCTTGTGGATTTGGACTGCCTTCACCTGGACACGGACCTGGTCGCTTCTCTCCTGCCCTCGATGGCTTGCTTGTGCACGGACTGCCCTCCTGCTTTGTCCCTCCTCTCGGTCTCCTCAACACTTGGTAACACACACCTCAGCTAATCATACACATTGTCTCACACATACACACTCTTGGGTTTTGTCACACCCTCCATTCTATAGTTTAGTTAGTATTGTTTATTATTTTATATATATATATATATATATATATATATATATGTCTTAATAAGGTTATCCAAAAAATAGTGCTCGATACCGTAGTAGAGCGCAATATATGTATGTGTGGGAAAAAAAAATCACAAGACTATTTCATCTCTACAGGCCTGTTTCATGAGGGGGGGTATCCTCAATCATCAGGAGATTTTAATGGGAGCATTCGCATACCATGGTTTATATAGGGCACAGAGTGGGTGGGTACAGGCTGGCCTAGGGGCGTGGTGATTGGCTCATGTGTTACCTAGGAGGTGTTTCCGTCTATGGCGGCATGCTGTTACAATTTCGCTGCGCTTGTTGAGGGATGACAGGTCTGGACGGTAAATAATAAACAGTTTCTCTTTCAAGCATAGGTTGCATCTTTTATTACCAGAGGTGGGACCAAGTCATTGTTTTGCAAGTCACAAGTAAGTCTCAAGTCTTTGCCCTAAAGTCCGAGTCAAGTCCCGAGTCAAGACAGGCAAGCCCCGAGTCAAGTCCAAAGTCAAGACTGGAAAGTCTCAAGTCAAGTCCTAAGTCCTGCATTTTGAGTTTCGAGTCCTTTCAAGTCCTTTTAACCACAGACTAATATATTAACACAGATTGTGTATGCTTTTCAAACGCTGTATTTATTTATTAAAACAAGTGCATTTTAAATTGCAGGAAAGAAAATTGTGCTGACATTGCACTTTATAATAGCACTATTAACCAGTCATTTTAAACATTAACTCATTCCTTTACAGAACAAACACATTGAAAAATAAAGTGCAAATGTACTTATTTGTACAAAAGTGTTAACATTGAAAAAACATGACATATACGTGAACATAACAAAAAAGTTGTACTTTTTATATGTCAGGGCCCTATGCTGCATTGCATTTGCAAAAGACCAAATTAGCCAAGAGTCTGTCAGTCATTTGTGCACGATGGGGGCGTAGTATGATGCCACCATGGCTGAAAACTCGCTCCACTGGAGCACTGGAGGCAGGCACTGCCAAGACTCTCATGGCCACTCGTAACAGTGAAGGAAGAGTCTTCATGTTCAATGCCCAGAACAAAAGGGGGGAGAGAGTTGTTTTGGGTTGGTGCACTACTTGTAAGTGTATCTTGTGTTTTTTATGTTGATTTAATTAAAAAAAGAAAGAAAAAAAAAAATATTTCTTGTGCGGCCCGATACCAATCGATCCACGGACCAGTACCGGGCCACGGCCCGGTGGTTGGGGACCACTGAGGTAAACAACCAACAGTATGTCAGAAAGCTAGCTAAAACGGTACACATATTCATAACATAGTATACATTTTAACTGACCTTTATTTTACTATTTTTGTCTTTTTTTAGGTGGCTAAAATACGCGGTGCTGCTGACCGCTGTCTAACGTTACGTGTGATATATTGACTAACGTAACCCTGCTTAAAAAAATCACTGAACAAAAAGTATGAATAAGGTAGTGAACTGCAACAGATTCCCGTGTTTGCAATAACGTTATAACGTTAGCAGTGAGTTTACAGCCTCACTGATTTAACTACACAGCAAATAAAAGTCACGTTACTTAGCCAATAAACGTTATCTTACATTCAAAACTTACCGTTCTTTGTGCAACTTCAAATGCCGGACGAAGTTGGAAGTTGTTGCCTCTCCATCAGTAATTTTCGAACCGCATGTGTTGCATACTGCAAACCGTTTTGTGTTGACCACCTCGTAATTTTTATACCCAAACAAAATTATTTTAGGTATCATTTTTTGTTCACTGGCGTGTGGTTTGGACATGTCTTCTTCGTTGGTTGTCCTGCAATTTGATTGGATGAATGCTGTGTGATGAAAACAAAGTAGATCTAATTTGATTGGCTGTTGTACTGACAGCACACCAGCTGACACACGCAACGCTGATAGACAAGTACACGATGAAAAATACGGAGCGCTCCCGAATAACTTTTTCATCTTTGGGTTTTGGGGAAAGTAGCAAGTCATGTCAAGTCATGTCAATTCAAAAGGCTCAAGTCCAAGTGAAGTCACAAGTCATTGATGTTAAAGTCTAAGTCGAGTTGCAAGTCTTTTTACATTTTGTCAAGTCGAGTCTAAAGTCATCAAATTCATGACTCGAGTCTGACTCGAGTCCAAGTCATGTGACTCGAGTCCACACCTCTGTTTATTACCACTATTGTAAGGTGTGCTGGATGCAAGAATTTGCCATGTTATTGAATATTCAACATTAACTCAACTCAAAGACAATAATGTTGAATATTCAATAACATGGCAAATTCTTGCATCCAGCACACCTTACAATAGTGGTAATAAAAGATGCAACCTATGCTTGAAAGAGAAACTGTTTATTATTTACCGTC